>NC_143579.1:195977572-196262292 GCF_048544385.1 Mastigoproctus giganteus
CATCTGTCAGTTATAGATGTACTTTATGAAAAAGCAATCAATTATGGTGCCACAGTCTCTGAGTCTCCCAAAGACAATGAAGAAAATGAAAATAATGAAGAAAGTAGTGATGATGAAGAAGTTGAAGGAAGACAGCAAGGCATGCTTTATCAAACTGACTTTACCGATGAGCTCATTTATTTCTTCAATCCAATGGCCAATATTGCACAAACTATTAACAAAGTCAGAAAAATTTGCAAGCTTTTTCGAAAATCGCCTACCAAAAATGGCATTACAAAATTTTGTTAAAGCAAAATTTAATGGGAAAGAATATAAACTTATATTAGATGGCAAGACTAGATGGGATAGCACATTCTATATGATTGAGAGATTTTTGAAATTGAAAAATTGCATTCCAAATGCTCTATGTGCAGTACTGTCAACTGAAGCTGTGTCTGACGATGACTGGAAAACACTTGAATTGCTATGTGAAACTTTGTGACCAGTTGAAATGATTCTGAAGGCTATAACCTCAGAAGATACAGACTTACTTAAAGCAGAGTCTTCAATAGAATTTATGCTTGCTAAGCTTGATACAGCAGAAAACCCATTTGTTTAAAGTTTCACCAAAGCCTTTTGCAGCATTACAATGCAAGATGAAATTGCCAAACTGTGGCTTTGCTGAGCTGTCTACACAACCCCAAAAAGTTTAGGAAAGAAGATTCAGGTTCAAGAACTTTTGATTTTCCAAGTAAGCAAGTTTTGAAAAAGCATGCTGAAGAGATTTATCAGAGATTATTTGCAAAACATTCCGAAGGAATCTTAGCGTTGAATGAAGAAACTAAAAATAAACGAACTGTTCTTTTAGAAGAAAACAAAGACTCGTTTAGTTCCGATGTTGGAGATACACTCATGCGAGAGTATGATAGTGTAATAAAGAGATTAACTGAAGAGCCTTCAAAATATCCGAGTGAATTGGAAATCAGCAAAGAATTTAAAATTTTGGTGGCAACTAGCAGTAGAAGTGAAAAGCTGGAGAAAGGTTATAGAGCACTGCTGACCATTAAACCAACAAGTGTCCAATCTGAGAGAGTGTTTTCGATCACTGGTCTCTTTAACACAAAAATAAGGTCAAGTCCAGGAAAAATGCTTAATATACTGTGTTTTTTTAAAGGATCATTTTCAGAAAAAAGCTGAGCAATAAATAGTAAAGTAATTTTCCCAAGATGTTTTTTTTCCACATTATTTTTATTTATTTATTATTATAGGGCTTATTATTTTTTTGTTTACTATACGAGAAGATAGTTTTTATTCAAAGGATTTGAATACAATTTGTAATTTTATATAATCTGAAGCTGGTTACTGGTTTTTGGAGCATTTTAATTTTTTTATTTTTTTTACTATAAGAGGTGATAGATTTTGTTTAAAAGATTTGATTACGATTTGTACAATCTACCCAAGATAAAATAAATACCTGTGTTATAAGCTTTTAATTATATTCCCTAAGTCTGAGAAAATCGGTTTTAAAACCGGTTTTAAGAGTAAACTTCGGTTAAATTCGGTTTTGAAATTTCTCGGTTTTATGCAAGCCTTAGTCAGCATTATATCCTAATACAGAACACAATGTATAATGTAACTCATTAAAGTAACTCATTTTATTCACAACAACATGCCTGACATTACTGTAGATGCAGTTAAGACTAAGTTTGCTTGTGCAGTTTACTACACTGACACATCCCAATGCAGAAATGTAGAATTTCAATGTAGCAACATGTTTTTATTCTTTGTTTGAAAAAATGCCTAATATACAGATGGATAACTTAATTGAACTATCCCACCAATTAATTCTGTTTCATAAATAATACTAATTTAAATAAAGTTGACAGAACTCATACTTCCACTGAAATGTGATATCATTCGTATTTAAAAACAAAAAAACCAAACAGCAAACTCTCTGATTTTGATTGAATTATTTATTATTCTAAGGAAAAGTGCTTGAATCTTTGATAGTTGGCTCATTATGCTATTCGGCAAGGTTTTCCCACACAAATGAAAATAGGTGATTCTTATGGAGATTTGAATGCTGAATCCAAAATTGTAATATATCATGTACTGTTATTTATTTATTTATTTTTCTTCTCGTGCAGAAAGCCTGCACGAGAAGCACGCAAAAGTTCGATAAAATTTACCAGTAAAAGTACTTTGCCGTAATGGCATTTGTATTGTTGCTTGCTCGGTAAACAGATGGTGGGTGTTATCTGTCAGGAGTAGAAATTGAATCCCATGGGAGATTGAAACCCTCCCAAAGTGGAAGGGGTAACCTGACCTTTTTTTCTTTAGAATGACTGGTGGATAAATGGTTTATTAAGGAAAAAAAGAAAAAAAAGGCAAAGGAAGCCCACACGAGAAGCACGGCAGACTTTGAAAAAGTTTACTGGTGAAACTACATTATGAACATTTTTTACGATGCCAGAACTTCCAATATCTGTTTGTGATTCAATTAGTGATTCTAAAGAAAAAAGGTCAGGTTACCCCCCCCCCCATCTTTGGGAGGGTTTCAATCTCCCGTGGGATTCAATTTCTACTGCAGACCAATAACACCCACTGTATGTTTACCGAGCGAACAACAATACAAATGCCTTTATGGCAAAGTACTTTTACCGGCAAATTTCATCGAACTTTTTTTTGCGTACAGTCAGTCCTCATATAACACGTGTTTACATTACACGAATTCGATCATACACGATTTATAAATAGGGGAACAATATCTTATATAACACGAACCGAATTCGCTTATGCATGATTCGCCTTTGTGTTTACAAGAAATGGCAGTCGAACGCAGAATCACCCCAACCGAACGCAACACGATAGGAATGAAGAGAAGATTCTGAAAATGTATTTATGTTTCTTATATCAGTGAAGGGGAAACACATTTCACCATAACGTAAAAACCCACACAATTCCAGCTATCGGTATAATCGCAAATGCAATTAGATAAAGTTTACTACCAGTTTATAACAGATTCCACTAGCAGAAACGCAACTGGAAATTGTTTTTATTTTTTTATGGTAGTA
Organism: Mastigoproctus giganteus; assembly: GCF_048544385.1. Taxonomy (NCBI): domain Eukaryota; kingdom Metazoa; phylum Arthropoda; class Arachnida; order Uropygi; family Thelyphonidae; genus Mastigoproctus; species Mastigoproctus giganteus. The sequence continues at coordinate 195,980,626 of NC_143579.1, forward strand.
ACCCCTAGAAATGTGCTTTAGTAAAATGTGAAGTGTTAATAGTGTATCTCTGCCTTTACGGTGTTGTTTATTCAGTTGCTACACGCGCGCAGCTTTGTTTATGTGTATCAAGCATGCCTCCTCGTTTTGTAATTGCGCTTTATTCCCCAAAAATGAGTAAAATACTTAAAAGGTGTGAAAAGGAAGCATCCTGGTGAAGACACTGCAGATTCAGAGAGAAAAAGAAAAGCAGTATTGATAAACATAGGCAGACTGGGTCAAAAATTCTTACCCGAGAAAATTTTTAGTGGCTCATACTATGGTTTATGGCCAAAATCACACCGGCCTCCGGCCCACCAGGGTTTCCCCGGTAAGGCTTATGGCCAGCCCGCCTCTGTCGATAAAGAAAAAATATGAAATTGTGAAGCGCTTTGACCGAAATGAAAGACTATGTGATATTGCACGTGCTACAGACCTAAATGAGGCAACGCTGAGAATACAAAGAATACAGAGAAAATAAAAACAACTTTCATAGCAGGAACAACTCAAAATGTAATTAAAATCCATTAGATTAAGACACAAAGAATTGGAAGAGATGGAACAGCTGTCATCTGTTTGGATAGAAAATCAAACAAAAAACAAGTTAAATAAAATACGTAAGTATTTTATTACGATTATTTATTGTGTTTGGTAATGTTTTGGTTACAAATGTGTGTTCAATCTTGGGTGGCCGGCACCTAACCCTATTTTTCTCATAGGGCCTGTTGTTCATATTGCACGATTTTGCATTGCACGAGGGTTTCTAGGAACACAACTATCGTGCTATATGAAGACTGACTGTACTTCTCATGCAGGCTTTCTTTACCTTAGCCGTTTTCTTAGTTTTTTTATTTTTTATGTCATGTACAGTTTCTGAGTTATTTGATGCAATGTATTTGCAAAAGTGAAACCAAAGGTGGTTTCCTATGTTATAGATAGCAGAATAGTACAAAAGGTTAAATGAAATGGATCACATGAACTATTTAATTCTGATTTCACCTAATTTATTTATCAATAAAGCCAGTTAGCATGGCACCTTGTGCATGTGTGAGCAAGCCAGATAATTTCTGTTATATCTGCAGTAAATTTGTGAATAAAAAACGAAAAAGAAACATGATTGCTTTAGTATTAAAGGGGAAAAAAAAAAAAAAAAAAAACCCATACAAATTGTATTTCCGGTGTAACATAGGAGTTTCATGGGCTCCTCATATTTGCTGTGTAAGTCACATAGCAAATCTTAGTGGGATTATTCCTCTGGTCCTGAGACTGACAAGAAAATGAAGAAAAGAACATTGAATTACATCATAGAAAAATCTTAAAAAAAAAAAAAACATGCTTAATTACACAGGCAAAGTTCATTAGAGACTTGGACGTCGAACATTTGTCACAGCTCCTAAGATGCTGTCCACAAGGTTGGAATCTTCCGCAACAGGGCACAAATATAACAGTTTACAGTAACTAAAAAAATTAGTTAGCAGAATTTTTCAGTACTAATGATGACAACAACTTCGCTTGCTGCAATGATGTTAATAGTCGTATGAAGACCTTGGTTATTAACACAACACAGAGGAGTGCAGACTTACTATTGCATCTAAACTGAGTCTAAAGACAGTCTTACTTCAGGATGGAAATTTATTACTATCTGTCTCTGTTGCTAATGAAGCTCTAGTTAAAGGAACATATGGAACATTGGAATGCCTTTTGAAGTGTATAAAATACAAAAACTACCAGTGAAGTATTTCTATTGATCTGAAAATCATACACATGACTATAGGTGTGCAGCCAGGCTACATGAAATTTTGATGCTTTCTTTATGAATGAAATAGTTGTGACAGGAATTGCCATTATATACTTAAGCACCAGCCAAGATGTACTCATAGAGAGGGTGAGAAAAAAAAATAAATAAATAAAAAAAAATGTAAAAACTTGCAAACTCAAAAATAGTGTTGTTACCACTCTTACATATAAAACTATGTCTCATGAAAAACTTTGTGAAAGGAACAGACAGTAATGGATGTGGTTTACAGTACATTAAATCAAAATTTCCTTGTATCAACAATTTCAAAATTAAAGAGGGCATATTTGTAGAACCTCAAAGAAGAGAGCTAAGGAACGACATACAGTTTGACCACGTTGCATGGGGAGCCTTCAAAGACACCGAGCATAATTTTCTTGGAACTGACACAGCACAAAACTATGAAGAAGTGGCAAACAGAATGTTAACAGCCCACAGATATTTGAAATTATTATTCTACTACATATTGCAGTAGGATTTGTGCATGTAGAATAATTATGAGCACGTATACATGTATTCGAAGATGTCTTAAAAATGCATCTCTTGGATTTGCATTTGGATTCCTTCCTCAAAAACTTGGGAGCTGTTAAGACAAGCATGGTTAGCATTTATTAGTATTTTGGACATAAAGAAAAGTTATTAGAACAAGTGGATACCTGCAATTCTCACAGATTGCTAGACTTGGAAAAAAGAGAAGCCACTGACATTTAGTAAAAGAGAAAAAACACAACACAAAGTAAATACTGTGAAATACAGCATTGCAGATTTACACCATATTCTATATTGTAGTTTGTATATCTATAATATAGGATATATAGTATGTTATTATACATTAATAGTAAGATGAATTTGGCAAGAAAACAAAGAATAAAATCAGAAAAAACTTCAAAGTACATACCTTTCAACTTTTAGAAACTGACATCTGCAAAACTTTTAATACAGATGAAGGCATCACAAGTTGCCTCCACAATATGAAAATGTACATAGTGGCAAGTGCTACATATAGACTGAAGCTTTGCACTACCTGTACATTTATATTTTACAGCTCTCTCTCTCTCTCTCTCTCTCTCTTTCATAGCATGAGGCCTCAGCCTTAAATTTAGTGAATATCCAATTAGATTAATTACTGAAATTTCAGCATTCCAAGACATTTTTGCTGGTTTTAAAGCTCTGCAAAAATATATAGAATTAACACATGCAAGGCCAAAATGATTAATGAATGATATTTACAAGAACAAAAAATTTAAACTTCATATTTTAAAAACAATTAAAATATATTAAAAGACAAATCTATATTAAATCTGTGTTTCCAGTACACAATACCTTGTTGAGAATCTTGAGATGGTGTATCCCCAGCTTTGTGCTTATGCTTTTTGTGCTTGTGTCTTTTCCTCTGTGGCTGCTGGCTCATTAGGCGATACTGTTCTGGTATCTAAAAAAAAAGAGGGGAATAGAATATCAAATGTTTAAGCACTATAAGATCATAAAAAGCAAGTAAATAGGCAAAATAAGAATTCAAAATGGATTCAAATACTACAGAAGAGGCACTTATGGTTATTTTAAACTAATCATTAATACATAAAAATATTGTTAAGTACACAAAAGGTTACTACAGCATTCTTAATAAATAAAAGCAATATTATTTATGTTATGGATAACCTTTAGTTCCGAGGTTGAAATGACAATAAAAAGATTGGAAACCTAAAATACCAGAACTTACTTAAAAAGAAGTGTGGATATTAAAAACTAGTTAAAATTAAATTGCATAGAAGAAAGCACACCTTACTCAATGCTCATCATATGGGTTTCACTATATAAAATCACTGTTGAACAAACAGTCAGAACCGAGAAATTTCAAATCATCATCAATCAGTTGGTTCATAATGGCAAGGAAGCAGAGTTTTTATACATGTTTCTAGTTCCCATGGTACAATTCAATCATGTGCATTGGATATTGGTAGTTTGGCATTAAGAACTAAAACCTGTGTATGTTTTGAAAATTTCTAATGGGAAGAAAATTTGGTTAGCATTATTGCTGAATCAATTTTCAGTTGATGTCATTGGACTGGATGTTTTGGCTAAGCTCAATTGCATGGTATTGTTCATGTAAGCTGGCTTGGTGATAATAGGCTCTAGTATTTGATATGTCTGAGGTACCATATTTAACTGTGGTGCCACCAATATAACATGCATTACATTCTTGTTGACAATGAATTAAATATACAGTGGAGTCCAATTATTTGGGCCACTGGTTAATTGGGGCAGTCATTTATTTGGGGCAAATCTTAAAAAAACAGAACCCAATCGAGAAGGTAGCCAGGGTTTACTTCGTTTAATTGGGACAACATGCTGTTTAATTGAAGCAGGAGACTGCAGCACTCGAGATTACCCTACGATTGTCTCCAACCGAACCACGAGATAGAATCGAATTTCTGGAGGTCACGACCATAAATCAATAAAAACAATTAGCAGTCACCTGTTTATTGGGCTTTTCTGTTAGTGCAATCTATCATAAACGGATAGTAAACTCGATCTTACTGAATTTGCAATAATGCCGACAGTTGGAATTCTGTGGGTTATAATGGTGAAATGTGTTTACACTTCCATGGAATCTTCAATCATATAAAAAAATTAATTTTCAGAATCTTCTCTTCATTGCTATTTTTAAAGCTTCGTAACTTGTTACTCCATTCTCACTTTTTTTTTTTTTTTAATGTAAACCCCAAACACGAGAGGTATTAGAATCTATAGTACTTAGTACCGTGCTTGGGTTGGAGGTTGAGAAGATGAAAAAAGATATTTGTTGACATTGGACTTGAACTTCCGTAGATTAATTTTCAGGAAATACATATGAAGGAAGGTTGTTCCAGAAAACGGTTGAATGAATAAACAAGGAAGATGAAAAGTTGGTTCTGTGAGTTTGAAGTTGGACAATAAATGGATGCTGGCTGGTGGCGGCATGTGTTCGGACTGTTTTGAAAGAGAGAGCGGGAATTTTAGAAGCCAATTCAGAAGAACAGTGCCCATGGAAGTATCTGTAGAAGAGGCATGCAGCAGAAACAGTACGTCAATGAGACAGCGAGTGGAGAGACTCTGTTAGAGATGAATCATTAATTAACCTAACTGCCCTCTTCTGAATGGAATCAAGAAGACAGAGAGGTTTTGGGGGCACCACCCCAGATGTGGGAACAATATTCCATGGCAGGGCGGATTTGCGATTTATACAGAGTGAATAAATTTATACAAGGTTTCTCAAAAGTAACGCAGAGAGCAAAAGAGAAAAACCAAGTTTTTTAGATACAGAGGAAGCAATATTTGTAATGTGCTTGTGCCAAGAGAGATTAGAAGTCAGAGTAATCCCCAAAAGAGATATATCATTTTGCCTAGAAACTGGAGTGCCACTAAAGATAAGCATAGGAGCAGAAGAATCCTTTTTGCGAGATATAAGACAAGACTGAGTTTTAGAAGGGTTGAAATCAACTAAGTTGTCTTTGCCCCACTGGAGAATTACCTGAAGATTGGCATTTAAGGAATTGGTAGCAGATTTTCGAGAAGTTGAAGCTGATTGAGCAGGACAAGGTTTCTCAAAATGGAAAGTGGAATGCAATGTGCTTTCATCGGCAAAACTATGGATAGGATTTCCAGTCAATGGAAGAAGGTCATTAATATACAAGAGGAAAAGAGTGGGGAAAAAACTGAACCTTGGGGGACACCGGCATTAGTGAAGAAGTTAAAAGACAGAGAGCCATCTACCATCACCCTCAGTAAGCGATCAGAGAGAAAACTGGATAACCAATTACTAAAAACAGTTGGCAAACCTTAAGATGGAAGCTTGTTTAGAAGACCTTTATGCCAAACATGATCGAAAGCCTTTGAGATGTCAAGAGCAACTACTTGTGTTTCACTGAACCTTTCCATTGAATTAGTCCATAAATGGGTAACATAAGCCAGAATATCACCAGTGGATCAACACTGATGGAATCCATACTGCCGATCGTTGATCAGACGAAAGGTTTCTAGGTAGTTTAAGAGTTGGCGGTTAATTGATTTCTCCATTACTTTAGAAAGAGTAGAAGTAATTGCAATGGGATGATAATTGGATGGGAGGGATTTGTCACCCTTTTTAGGAACTTGCTGGATATGAGCAAATTTCCAAGCAGAAGGAAAAACACCTTTGGAATAAGAAAGTGAAAAAAGGCGGCAAAGAATAGGAGTAAGTTCAGGAGTACAGGTTTTGAGAACAAGTGGAGAAATACCACCAGGACCTGGAGGTTTCTTAGCATCAAGATTTGTCAAAATCCTTCTGACATCCTTTTGACGGAAGACCACAGGAGGCATTGAATGGAGCGTGTTGGGAATGGTGGGAGGTGTTTTACCAAGATCATTAATACATGAGTTGGAAGAAAAATGGGATGCCAGCAAGTCGGCTTTTTCCTTGGCTGAAGTGACAACAGAACCATCTGGTTTGGACAGAGGTGGGAGCAGAGATGGGCAAAAGCTGCGGCCAATAGCTTTGGCAAGAGACCAGAATGCTCGGCTACCGTTAGGGCAAGAAGCAAGTTTTCTACTCTTAGCCTGTTCAAACTCTAGTTTTGGACTGATTAATAACTGCTTTACAATTGTTGCGAGGTTTGGTGTAGGCAGAAAATGAAACTGGAGAATTAGAAAAGAGGCAATTACGATATGCAACATTCTTCTCTTGAACAGCCTTAGCACATTTATTGGAAAACCAAGGTTTAGATAAAGGACGAGATTTTAAAGTGGAGTGTGGGATAAAGGATTCCATTCCTGCAAGAATAATTTCACTGACACGGTCTGAGCAAACATTGACATCAGAAGTTTTGAAATAGTAATCCAACCAAGGAAATGAAGACTCATCTTACTTGAAATTTGTGTGTGCCATGTTCTTTGTTATTGATTGCTTATCTTTTTGCTGTTTTAAATTTTAACCCCTACCCACAAATGTCAGTGAACAGAAATGTCAATTAGTTAGTATGTACATATTATAGTATGTATTAATTATTCCAATTATAACGTATATTCTTCTGATTTTCATGTATCATTTAATTTTTTAATTGGTAAGGTAATAAAGGGTAAATTTGTGCTTAATATATCTTTACTTTTATAGCTGTTGATAATATTCCTCCTATTTTTACTAATTAGAATTGCTGTTTAATATAATTAAAATTCAATTCACAAACGTGATCACAACGACCGGCACTTACTACACATCGTATAGTGAACGGAACTTTACTATGGCGACTCCACCGTAATGTGATTTGATTGTACAGTGAACCAATTGTAAAGCGGGGGTCCATTGTATTAACTTTTTTTTACGTGAAACTTTGGATAATTGGGGCAGCCACTTAATCGGGCCAAAATGTACTAGTCCCGATGTGTCCCAAATAATCAATCGGAATCGACTGTATTATGTTACTGGTGTCAGAAATATTATACCTGAGAGTGTTTTTATAATTGTTAAAATATGTACTGATTTTATTATAAGGTGAAAATACTAAACTGAGGTCATTGACAGAAAATACATTTTTGAGTTGTCTAGCTAATTGACTATGATATGTGAGGATTATTTTTGTGTTTGTAACAAACTGTTTTTTAACTGCTAGGTGGTTTTCTAATCTCTTTCTTGTTTTGGATATATCGTATCGAATTTTATGAGACTATGTGGATATTTCCTTTTTAAGAAAGCATTAGTTAAGTATTGCAATTCTTTTTGTAAGTCATGCTCATAATGACAGTATTTTATTGCATTATAAATTTGTGTAAATAAAACAGATTTTTTAACATTGTATGGGTGATGTGAATAAAAATGCAAAAATTTCCCACTGTGTGTGTGTGTGTGTGTGTGTGTGTGTGTGTGTGTGTGTGTGTGTGTGTGTGTGTGTGTGTGTGTGTGTGTGTGTGTTTCCTGTAAATACAAGTTTTTTATTGACTATTATCTCTTTAAAAATCTTTAAAGTTCAAGAAATTTATGCTATTCCCTTGTTTAACCTCTGATGAAGATTGTTATTTTTTGAAAAGAGAATATTCATGGTTTGTTTGTTGGAAACTATGAGGATACTGTCCATGTAATGAATAAATGGTTTAACTGGATAAACTATAAATGGTAAATGGATTTAGGCTGTGGCCTTCTATGGAAACTAAATAGATTTCTTAAAGTGGGGATAAGATACCCAGACACATTTGGAAGCCATACATTCATTTGCATATATCTGAGTTAAACCTAAAATGCCTGGCCTGAATAAGAAAAGATGTAAGTGTAATAACATTGTCTATGGAGAGTGTGGTACATTGTTTTAAATTAATATTGCATGTAAGGCACACTTTTAATTTAGCTGATGTACATCTACATCTACTAATTGATGTATAATGTTACAAAGTCGAATGATGCTAGGATGTCTGATATTTTGATATTACTAATTAAAGAATGGACATGGGCTGTATTCTGTACTTTAAACTTTGAAAATTTTGTGAGAGGTGATATAATTTTTATGATGTAAGAGGAAAGATTAGCAAATTTGGAACATCTGTACAAGACGATAGGTTGAAGTGGTTTGCTCAGTTTATGTAGTCTGATAGTACTGAAAATATGTGGTATAATATTGTTCCTAATACCTATGGATTGTAAGGTGTGTAGATTAATTTCTTTTTTGCTATGTAAAGTTATAAGGAACTTGTCTATTTTGCTTTTTATTTAATAATTTATGATATAATATAGTGTCATGTCTTGGTCTTGTAATATTTGTTTAATTTTCTTGTTATATTCTGATTTATCTAGAATTGCTATAGTATTGCCTTTATTAGCTTTCTGTATAATAACGTCTGTTTGTTGTTGTAGGTCGTTCAGACTATTTAGTTGTTATAAAGAAATATTAGGCATTGTAACTATCATCTTATTTATAATTGTGTTTGTGGCATGCATCACTCTGTTTTTATATATTTTGTTACAAGTATGTTTTTACTTGTGGTTCAGCTATACAGGTCTTTACAAACAGATATACAGGTTTCCAAAGGGTCTGGGTACCTTAGCCCCACTTTCAATAATTTATTTAGCTTCCACAGAAGGCTGCATCCAAAATCCCCTTACTACACACACATTTAAACCATTTATTCATTATACAGACAATATCCTCACAGTTTCCAATAAACAAACCACAGTATTCTCTTTTCAAAATTTAACAATGTTTGTCGAGTTTAAAATATACACTTGAACAAGGAAATAGCATAAACTTCTTGAGCTTAAAAAGATAATAACCAATCAAAAACTTGTACACACACACACACACACACACACACACACACACACACACACACACACACACACACACACACACACACACACACACACACACAGAGAGGTAAATTTGCATTTTTATTCACATCACCCATACAATGTTAAAAAAAAAGTTTTATTTACACAAATCTACAATGCAATAAAATACTGTCATTATGAGAATTACTTACAAACAGAATTGCAATACTTAACTAATGCTTTCTTAAAAAGGAAATATCCAGTCTCATCAAAATACCATATCCAAAACAAGAGATTAAAAAAATCATCTAGCAATTAAAAAGCAGTCTGTAACAAACCAAAAAATAATCCTCCCATATCATAGTCAATTAGCTAGACAACTCATAAACATATTTTCTGTCACTGACTTCACTTTAGTATTTTCATCTTACAATGAAATCAGTACATATTTTAACAATTATAAAAACACTTTCAAGTATAATATTTCAGATATGAGTAACATAGTATATTTAATTCATTGTCAACAAGAATGTAATGTATGTTACATCTCAAACATATCTAAAAAGAGCCTCTTATCACCATGCCAGCCTGCATACACAATACCATACAATTGAACTCAGCCAACGCACCCAGTCCACTGACATCAAACAAAATTGATTTCGCAATACCACTAACTAAATTTCCTTCCAGTTACAAATTAACCACCTTTGAAGCACCTGCAATAAAATGGTTCATACAAAAGAGTTTTTAGTTCTTAATGCCAAACTCACCACAACATTTTTGCCAGTGTGGTATCTGAATAATGCAAAATTTTCAATGTGCATGATCAAATTGTACCACGGGAACTCGAAACGCATAAAAATTCTCCTTTCTTCCTTACCATTATGAACCAACTAAAGATGATTTGAAAATTCCCTGTTTGGACTCTTGGTCAAGAGTAATTTTATATAGTGAAACCCATATGACGAGAATTGAGTAAGGTGCACTTTCTATGAAATTTTAATTTTAACCAATTTGTAATATCCACACTTCTTTTTAATTAATTTCATTCATTAACACATAAGCAGTTGGGAAAAAAGTTCCAGTATTTCAGGTTTCTAGTCTTTTTATTGAATAAAAGTAGGTAAATATTATCATTTATTACATATATAACTAGAATTTTCTTCAATGAATGAATGTGAAATATGAACATTAATTAAACCACGTGACTTGTTATCAGAGTTAAACTCTCACACAATGGGACTACTTAATTTGTGACAATTCTGGATTCCATTTTGAAGTCTATCATCTGGCCAGGGGCGGCTCGTTGATAGGCACTGTGGAACTGCAGCACCCCAGTTTTTTAAATCTAAATATACAGTCAATGGAGTTATATGAAATTTTGCAAAGAACAATGCAATGAAATTAATATTTTTATTAACAGGTCCCATAAATAATATACTCATCCTCTATTTCCAATAATCATTGGAAATAGAGGATGATAAACGAATAAAAGCACGAAATCGTTTTCAACACTGAAGTTTAACTGTAGGTGGAACTGTGCGCTACACAGTTCCACATTTTGGCCCCAGTGGTTGAGTCAATGCCTAGTTGGCAGGTTGCCAATATGCATTTTTAGAGGTGATAAAACGAGTCAGAGGAACTGTGGAGTGAGCAGTGTAGATTTGAACAGCGCACCAAACTTGAATGAAAAAGTTACTAATCTATTTTCAACAAATAAAAACCGAAGAATGGATTTTATTTTTAAATAAAACATGTGAAAAAAAAAAAAAAAATACTGAATTTACTTTCAAATTTCTAAATGTACTATGTGCAAATGTCACACACTGTTAATAAAGGTGCCGGTATGCCGTACTGTTGTGTACCAGCCCAAAAAAAGCACTGTATATAGATAAGTAGATTAGAGCATGAATGGAGAAATGCTGACCACCTCAGATGTAGTAACAATGGAAAAATTAAATAGGTACCTGTAAAATAAAATAAAAATAATACATATAGTACTTAATGCTATAGATCCAATGATTTTAACTTTGTCATCAAGGGTCAGCAGCCAAAACCAAAGGAAATACAGCAAGAAGCAAGGCTTCTGTTTCTGATATGAAATATACGTAGCAAGACGTAAAAAACTAGGCTGACGTATATTATGTCCAGTTCCTACTATTGGTACTTGTTTCGCAACTCCAGACTGTCCAAGCACCACTGCATTCCCCTTCTTTCAATTACTTTTTACCTTTACTTACACCCTATGTTTTTTATTTCTCGTGAGCGATTAGGTTGACCGAAAGATATTCAAGACGCTATTTTTTCCTGCTCTCTCGCTTTTTTCCATCTTCAACAAAGTTTAGAGTCCTTTTACGCTACTTTGTCAGTTTTATATTTCACCCCTATACTGGGTTGATATGCTTCATTTGTTTAATTGCCGACCTCCCTATCACATTGGTAACATTAACTTTTACCTATTTACACCTTCTCCCCTCCCACACTTGGGGTTACATTAACATGTTATAAATATGATGAGAACTAATTTGCTAACTTCTTTGGTTCACTGATACAGCCAGGCTGACGTTTACTCCCTCGGCCCATTTCACCGGCTCCTGCTTGGCACCACAGTAAGTTGTCCGCCTTTGTCGTCTATATTCTTTTCTCTTCATTTTACATTACTTTGGTTTAAATTCCTCTTGTGTGGCTTGCTATTTTAATTTTATTTTATTTAATCTTATCTTAATTTTTACTTTTATTTTTATTTTATATTTGATCTGGTTTTTATTCCTTTCCATTTTGGTCTCTGTTGGATCAGCTATGAAATACACGTCAGTCTACTTTTTTACATCTTGCTACGTATATTTCACATCAGAAACAGAGGCTTTGCTTCTTGCTGTATTTCCTCTGGTTTTGGCTGCTGATCCTTGATGACAAAGATAACAGCATTGCATCTATAGCATTAAGTACTATATATATTATTTTTATTTTATTTTACTTTTATTTTACAGGTACCTATTTAATTTTTCCATTGTTACATCTTAGGTAGTCAGCATTTCTCCATTCACACTCTAATTCACTTGTCTATGAGGTGTGACAATAAAGTTTCGAGAATAATTGTTTCCGTCAAAAGTGGCCAAACTGTAAACCATTACATCCCCCCCACTGTGTAGCCTGAATCCCCCCACCTGCATGCAAAGGGTAAACATAGTCAGTTGTTTCAGTTATTGTACAATTTGGTTTGTGTAAAGACGTGTTTCAGTTCCGTGTTATGTGAAAAATGGAACGCAATTTACAGCAAAGAATTGTGATAAAATTTTTGGTGAAAAGTGGCGAATCGTCAACGGATATTTATGAAAAGTTGACAGGAGTTTATGGAAATGATACCATGTCAAAACCATGCGTTTTCAATTGGGCAAAACAGTTTCAAGAAGGATGTGAATCTGTCAAAGATGCTGAGCATTTAGGATGTCCTTCCACGACTTGACATGACAAAAACATTGTTTGTGTGCGTGATCTTGTTCGAGGTGATTGGCGGTTAACCACAAGAATGATTGCCGAAAAACTAAACATTAATCGGGAAAGTGTTGGATTAATTTTGACTGAAAATTTGTTGATGAGGAAAGTGTGTGCAAAGCTGGTACCGAAAAACCTCTCTCTCATGAACAGAAAGAAATTCGGTTGTGATATTCTCAGATGTTGGAAAGCCTAATGAAACTGTCAATCCACAATTTTATCTTCAAGTTTTGGAAAGGCTTCGCAAGCGAGTCAACCTGAAATTGCTTTGTTGTTGTTGTTATTTGGTTTTTAGCAGCATTAGTAACTAAGGCCATATTGCTCCGGGGATATGCGGAGGTCATTCCCTGACCTTTCTGCATCCTCTATATTTGGTGGTCACAGGCTCGAACCCCGGTCTAATCAAGAAGCGTGTGCTACGCACTGCTGCTCCTGCCCACCTGTCTATGGAGGTGCCAAATTGCTTTGTCGTGGATTTTGCATCATGACAATGCTCCTGCACATTCGCCATTGTAGTGAAAGAGTTTTTAATTTCAAAATCAATCACATTCCAGCACCCACCGTATCGCCTGATTTGTCTCCTTGTGACTCCTTTTTATTTTTCCTCTTGTATATTAATGACCTTCTTCCATTGACTGGAAATCCTATCCATAGTTTTGCTGATGATAGCACATTGCAATCTACTTTCCATTTTGAGAAACCTTGCCCTGCTCAATCAGCTTCAACTTCTCGAAAATCTGCTACCAATTCCTTAAATGCCGATCCTCAGGTAATTCTCCAGTGGGGCAAAGACAACTTAGTTGATTTCAACCCTTCTAAAACTCAGTTTTGTCTTATATCTCGCAAAAAGGATTCTTCTGCTCCTATGCTTATCTTTTGTGACACTCCGATTTCTAGGCAAAATGATATATCTGTTTTGGGGATTACCCTGACTTCTAATGATTCATCTCTAACAGAGTCTCTCCACTCACTGTCTCATAGATGTTCTGTTTCTGCTGTATGCCTCTTCTACAGATACTTCCATGGGCACTGTTCTTCTGAATTGGCTTCTATAATTCCCGCTCTCTCTTTCAAAACAGTCCGAACACGTGCCACCACCAGCCAACATCCATTTACTGGTAACTTCAAACTCACAGGACCAACTTTTCATCTTCCTCGTTTATTCGTTCAACTGCCGTTTTCTGGAACAACCTTCCTTCATACATATTTCCTGAAAATTAGTCTACAGAATTTCAAATCCACAACAAATATCTTCTTTCGTCTTTTCAACCTCCAACCCAAGCACGGTAGTAAGTACTATAGGTTCTAATACCTCTCGTGTTTGGGGTTTACATAAAAAAAAAAAAAAAAAAGTATTTCTGCTATTACTAGCAGTGGCCCTTGTCCATAAATCATCCAAATTATTTAATTATCATTCTTTTCGAGCCATCACTATTCACCACAACCACTTGTTATTAATACATTATATATATATATATATATACAGTAAACCGTCGCTATTCACGGTCGCTGATTTAATATAAAATGAAACCTAAAAAAATGTGAATTTTAAAGCACCATGAACATTTTCCGCCATAAAAAAACAGGGGCGTATCTAAAATTATCTTTCCCAGTCAAAACAGTGCTCAGTGTGTGAGGAGAGAGGGGTGACAAAATCGCGAGCGTGGATGTTTTTCGCTAATCCTTGTTCAGTATGTGTTATGCGCTTGTCATGGAAGGTTTCGTTGTTTGCTTTTAATTTATATGCTTATAAATTGAATAAATTTATCAATTTATAAATTGATATGCTTGCAAAAGTGATAAATCTACCATTTTGCAGTGTAAAACAGACTTTTTCGAGTGTGTTAATGGAAGAAAGTGACTTTATTGTGGACAAGTTCTTTCTAACCCGTACAAAAATATGGCTACGAATAACAAGGGAAATGTGAAAAGATCAAAGAAGGTGAAGACATTAGCGAATAAAATTGAGTTATTAGACAAAATTTCTAATGGTGAAAGTGTCTCCTCAGTGGCAAAACATTATAAAATCAATGAGTCAACGGTACAATCAATCAAGAAATCAAAAGAAAAAATCCGCCGTAGTGTCCGTGAAAACGCGCTAATTGCTTCAAAAATTTGCTGTGTAGCTCGTAATGTTAAATTAGAAAAAATGGAAAAAGGTTTTAATCTGTGGATAGAAGACCGAACTTAAAATAAAATTCCGTTAAGTTCACTCATCATTCGTGAAAAGGCAAAACTCCTTTATCAACATTTTAGCAAAACTGGTCATAGCACTGGTGGGATAAGTTTTTTAGTTAGCAAAGGCACTAGTTTGAAAGATTTGTTTGAAATTTCTAATAAATATTACATTTAATATTAAATTGTTTCTTACTTTCATTTCGATGCCATATGCTTGCATTTCACTATGTACTGTCTATGTACATAGTCATATTATGAAGGTACATATAATACATACATAGACAAAATTTAGGCTAGTTTTTCTTATATATTTCATACTTTGGAACGGAACCCCTTTATTACTATGGGAGCCATAACTCAGTATTCGCGGCATTTCTCAGGAACGTAACCCCCGCGAATAGCTGGGGTTTACTGTATAAGCTAAATTTTGTCTCAGACATGCAAATACATATATATGAGGGACACATAAGTTAGTTGGATAATATGTAACTATGCCATGAGTCTTGCATTTCAGTACTGTTTAATTATAAGTACAAACTTAATGAAATATAATTATACTCAGAATAAATAAGACAGTATTTTAAAGAGAAAAAAAATTGCGAAGTTTGGGGGGGTAAAAATGTAACAAACATTTAACCTACAATTATGAAAACAAAATCGCACTTACAGGTCCTGGATGCAATCTGAATCCTGATAATTGTGCCCCAGTTAAAGGAATGAGTTCCTTTCCTCCAATAGGTGGTTTTTCAATCAATGATCTAAGAGAACTAAAGAAGATAATATTAGCTACTTATATTAAAATATACCCTGCTAGAAATAATCATCATTTGCCAAATCGCTCTGTTAATTCAGACAGTAATTACAAAAACAAATGTTTAAAAGAACCATAAATTTCTTAACTGATAAAAGCATCTTTAGTATTAATTTTTCTGTGATGAATAGGTCCAAGAATTTAGGTGGAATCACACACACACACACACACACACACACACACACACACACACACACACACACACACACACACACACACACACACACACACACACACACCAAACAGTTCAAGAATCTCTAATTCTGGAGGACTATAGGGATTCCAAATAATGAATTACAGCGACATTTTAATAATTATATCTGAACAGCTTAAATTCTAATATGTTATTTAAATATAATTATTAAAATGTCACTGCAATTCATTATTTGGAATCCCTATAGTCCTCCAGAATTAGAGCTTCGTGAACTATTTTGTGGCTTTGTGGCTATTTTGTAGCTATTACAATTTGCAATAGCCACGAAATATCATCTGCAATTTGTGGCTATTACAAATACATACCCACAAAAGCATAGGGTATTCAAAAGAGTGGCAATGAGAGCAACAACAAAAGTAAGGTTCTTGTATTTGCTAAAGGACAGCTTGATCTCACAGCATATTATATTTCAATCTTCCAGAATGAGAGGAAGGGAAACTTTTGCTTCAATGTCAAAAAAAAAAAAAAAAAAAAATTGTATAATTTTATAGCCTTTACTCACTTTTATCACTCTTTCCCACACCAAAAAATACTGATCCAACTATCTTTTAAATTTTGCCAACACATTAACCATAAACATCCATTAATACAGTTTATTCCAATGGCCATTGGCATTATGAGAAAGAAAGAAAAAAACTTCCAGAAGTTCAGTTAGTAGTTTTGCAGTAGTCTGTCCTTATGCTCCTTGGTTCTTGTGCCCCATTTCAACACAAAAATTCCACTGTCACTCATTTTACTCCCACCCTAACATACTATACACCTCAGCCAGATTTACATCCCCCCCCAAGATGCCTAGTTTCCGAGTTCTGTAAATAAATTATATGGGCATCCCTTTGTTATTATCATTAGCATAGGCATATGATGCAAGAAAGTAAGGTTATACAGCATCAGGCAAAAAAAAAAAAAACTTCCACTTCATCCCTCTGTTCATTCGAAATACCTGTCCAGCTGAGCCTTAAATTTATTTAGGCTATCAACTTCCACAACAAGAGATGGAAGTCTGTTCCACCAACCAACTACCCGCTGGCTAAAGAAAAATATCTGCACGTCTATCCTACATCTGTCTTTCCTCGATTTGAATTTATGCCCTCTCAGGTGATTATTCTGAGCAAGAGGAAGAATCCCATCAGCATTGAGAATGCTCAAACCATTCAAGGCTTTATACACCTCTATCAGATCACCTCGCCGGAGCCTAGTCTCCAGACACAGTAATTTGCAAAACTTAAGCCTTTCTTCGTAAGAGCAACCCTTTGTTCCATTCACTAATCTTGTTGCTCTTCTCTGTACTCGTTCCAGCAGCTCTACATCCTTCTTCAAATGAGGCCTCCAGACCTGTATACAGTACTCTAGGTGTGGCCTGACCATTGCCTTATACAAGGGAATAATCACCTCCTTATCCCTGCTAGAAAAATTCCTGCATATCATTGACAAGACACCATGAGCTACTCTTGCAGCCCATCTGCACTGCTCAGAGAACTTCATATCTGCCTGCACAATTACCCCCAGGTCCTTTTCATTCTCTACCACTGTCAGTGTAGTACCACAGAGTTGATACGTTGCTCTGGGGTTGCTGTTTCCCATGTGTAGTACTTTACATTTGTCAATGTTAAACTTCATTTGCCACCTCTCAGCCCATCTGCTCAACCTTTCCAGATCCTGTTGGAGCAGCATAGCGTCAGTAGTCCTTAACAACCCTGCCAAACTGTGTATCGTCTGCAAACTTGGACATTAAGTTTGATATACCATCATCAATATTATTTATAAATACAGAAAACAACAATGGACCCAACACTGAACCCTGAGGGATTCCACTAATAACATTAGTCCACGAAGAGCAGTGTCCATTGATTACCACTCTGTCTTCTCCCACTCAACAATCCCTTTAACCATAGCTGTAATTTGCCTCCAATGCTGCACTGCTCCAATTTGTGCAGCAGTCTTCCATGTGCAACAGTATCAAAAGCCTTTCTAAGATCCAAGTATATAATATCAAAGTTATTCCCTGCATCCAGTTCTTTTGTGACTGCATCATAGTATCCAATCAAATTGGTCAGGCAAGACTCCCCCTTAACAAAACCATGCTGTGTCCGAGCTATAACTGAAGTCTTGTCTAGATTATCCTGCAGTGCTTCTTTAACCAGAGCCTCCATCAATTTTCCTGGAACAGAAGTTAAACTCACAGGTCTATAATTACTTGTGTCAGCCTTTGATTCTCATTTGTGAATTGGGGTCACGTTTGCACATCTCCAGTCTATGGGTACCTCCCCTGAGTGCAAGGAAGCTCTCATAATTATGGCTAAGGGTTTGCTTACTTCCTTTGCTGCCTCCTTTAATATAACTGGATAGATCCCATCCACTCCAGGTGCCTTTCTTGTGTTTATCTTCAACAATTTCTCCTCCACTTTACTCTCAGTTATTACCTAGCTTACTGCCAGATTATCTAGAAGATTATCTAGCTTACTGCCAGAGTTGAATACACCTCTGGAATTCCCCTCGCTGAATAACTCCTCATGTGTGAATGTCGATGCAAAATATTCATTTAGTTTGTTAGCTACCTGAGCAGGATCATCAACAGTTGAACCATCGATATCAAGTGGACCAATCTGATTCATCCCCTTCCTTCTAGAGTTTACATAAGTAAAGAACTCTGCTGTTTTTCTTTGCATCCCTTGCCAAAGATTTCTCGTAATCTGCCTTCGCCTGCCTAACCTCCTTTGTAACTTGGTTACAGATCAATTTATATCTATCATAGGCTTCTGTGTCACATTTTAATTTATATGTATCCCATGCATTTTTCTTCTCTGCCATATGTCTCATTAGTTCATCTGACATCCATTTAGGCCTAAACCTTGAACAATATTTCTTAGTTGGTATGTAAACCCTAGAAGTTTCCAAGATAAGTTCTTTGAATGCTTCCCATTTTGAATTTGCTGTTGGTAACATCATCAGTTGGTCCCACTGTATAGAATTTAAACACTGTCTCAGACCATCATAGTCGCCTTTACGAAAGCAATAACACTTCCCTTTACCCCTGATGGTAGTTACCACTTTGAGTAAATCCCACTTCAGCACACTCTGATCACTGCCACCTAGTGGTTTCTTTATCTGCAGATTCTTAATGCATGAAGAATCACTACCGATAATCAAATCAAGAGTATTACTCCCTCTAATTGCCTCCTGAACATGCTGATGTAGAAAACAATCATCCAATAAATCCACAAAAGCCTTGCTAGTGTGTGAGTGACCAACCCACAAATTCCAGTCAATATCTGGGAAATTAAAATCTCCATTATAAGACTCTCTGATTTACTGGTCCACTCTATTTCCCTGTACAGTTTCTTATTATACTCATCAGAGTCATTAGGCCTGTAGCACACTCCCACTCTCAATTTTGATTTCCCAATGCTTATATCACACCAAACTGACTCAACACTGCACTGTCCAGCGATGTCGACTGGCTTCACTTCCTTGGATTTTATGTTTCTTAACTAATAGCATAGCCCCTCCTCCCTTCCTATCCCGTCTATCCTTTCTGTAGATGTTGTACTTCACAAATTCCAGTTCTGCATTCCTTATATCTGTGTGACACCACGTCTCTGATATCCCAACAATATCCGCCTTTGATGCTTTGAGCAATACCTCAAATTCATCAAATTTATTTACCAAACTCGTAGCATTGGTGTACATGCAAGTATACATGCACCTGTTCCTATTCTTAGCTACCCTAACACAACCCATGTGTTTACTTGTACCGTAATGACTCACAATATTCTCACGAGATGAGTGGCCTGTCTTTAGACCCTTTCAAAGAACTCAATGTTCTTATTTAGATGTTACCTCCAAATCTGAACACATTCCCAATGTCCACTCACCACTGACTTGTATAATGGCCCTATAACTTCCTTCTCCCTAGGTGCTGAGGTATTGTAAATCATTGATTGTACCTTCACAGACAGCTGCTTATGCTGCATGGTAACCTTTATGTCTGGCTATAGTAACACCAGTCTGACAATGTAGTAACACCAGTCACATTTACACTCATAGACCCCTACTTAGTGTACAAGTTATTCTCATTATTTTCCAAATGCAGAATCTCACACCTGGCAGCACTGCAATTTAACTGAAATTCTGTTTATCATCCATGAAGCACGTACAAATCATTCTGAAGGACATTGGCATGATTAACTAACTCTACCAACCTTCATATCATCTGCAAATTTCTACATTATATCCTTTATTCCCTGGTCAATATCATTCAAGAAAATCAGAAGAATAACCCAACAGTACCAAACTTTGATGAATCAACCAATAACCTTGCCCCATTCTGAGAAGTGATCCCTTATGATTCACATTCCTCCTACATGGAACAATTCAAAGGACAGTAATTCCAATACAAATCTAACCATAATAGTGAAAATAATGTATAAAAAAGCACGTGGATCAAATCTGCTAATTAATATATTTAGCCAAAACTCTGTATGTAAAACCCGGAGGGAGGGAGAGGGAGGAAACTGTGTTTTGGATTACAATGATATCAAGAAATCTTTTCTCCTTCAGTTTTGGAAAAAGAAAAAGTACAGGTCATGAGGCCTCCAGACCTGTACGCACTACTCAATTTGTGGCCCGACCATTGCCTTATACAAAGGGATAATCACCTCCTTTTCCCTGCTAGCAAAGTTCCTGTATATATCATTGACAAAACCCCATGACCTGCTCTGGCAGCCTGTCTGTATTGCCCAGAAAACTTCATATCTGACTGCACAATTACTCCCGGGTCTTTTTCATTTTCTATCACCCTAAGTTGCCACTTCTCAGTCCATCTGTCCAAATTTTCTAGATCCTGTTGCAGTAGGACACTGCCATTAGTCAACAAGAAGCAGTGTCCATTGATTACCACTGTTTTCTCCCACTCAACCACCCTTTTATCCATTGTAGCAACTTACCCTTAATACCATTCTGCTCCAATTTGTACAGTAGTCTTCCATGCGCAACAATGTCAAAAGCTTTCCTGAAATCCAAGTATATAATATCAAAATTATTTTTTGCATCCAGTTCCTTTGTATCCACATCATAGTATCCAATCAAATTTGTCAGATAAGACCTTCCCTTAACAAACCCATGCTACATCTGAATTATTGCTGCAGTCTTGTCTAGATGATCCTGCAATGCATCTTTAACCAGTGACTCTATTATTTTACCCGGAACAGAAGTTAAGATAACTGGATTTTCATCTCAGTATTGGTGAATTAGTTAGCTGCTAGGGAGGGTTTCTTGAAAAAATATCTGGTTTTAATTCTGTCAAATTGGAAGAAAAAGTTCTTAAAGTCAGGTGGTTTCCCCTCGAAATGGATTAAAAATTCCATGCCACATATTTGCATCATGATGGAAGTGAAGGTGTTATATTGTGAACAGGTGATATACTGTTTGAAGATAATAAGGGTGGAAACACGCTACTATCACTTCACGAGACTTCACTTGTATACATGTCCAACGTCAAATGTGGGGAGCTATATTTACCAATTAGTTTATTGCTTGGAGACACACTGTTGTCATTGGCTGTATTCACAAGATAACATGCCGGGCTTCAAGGCCGAATAACATTGTCAGGAGCTCAGATTTTTCTGTTCGAACAGAAATTTCATTAGACGTCACTGCATGATAAGAGGAAAATAGAGGAAATGATAATAGAAAATTAAATTAGAAGTAAATAATCTGTTTTGTATGCACAAGTAAGAATATCCGAAAACAAATAACAACAACATCAAAGACGTTGCTCCTGTGCCTATTCCAAAGCACCCTCCACTTCGACCAGCTACTGGGCATCCTCGCCGCAAATGTCCAGTCACAGGGACGCTCAAAAATGGCAAAAGAAGGAAAACAGACCAACAGAATTACAATTAACAAATTGAGAGGACGAACAAGTCGATCATTACAATTTGCATAACTCATAATTTCTTACAAGTTCATTTTTAGAGTTGAGAAGTAGTTTTTTGTTGTAATTAAATTTCATTAAAAATTTTTGTTTCGTATTTTGACAGAATAAGTCCTTATTCAAAATTAAACTTGCAGTATTTCAACTTTCCTTAAGCTGATTGAATTTCGAAATTGCGTATTTTGCCCCTGAATGTCATCCTTAATTGGATTATACAGGAAATTAAATTCTTCTTTATTCATCCGTAAGTACATCTTGAAATGATTTTCAACTTCTTCTAAGGCCTCCGTAGTCAGGTTGGGAGGAGCAGCAGTGCACAGCACACGCTTCTTGATTAGACCAGGGTTCGAGCCCGTGACCACCAAATACGGAGGATGTGGAAAGGTCAGGGAATGACCACCGCATATCCCCGGAGCAATATGGCCTTAGTTGCTAATGCTCCTAAAAACCAAATAACAACAACTTCTTCTAAGTCCTGCAGTAAATGATGGAATTCGCCCCTTTCTGTTCTCTTCCAGTTTATGTCGTGTATCCATTGCGTACTCTTTTGTTTTCTTGGCTATAAGAAAAGCGCATGCATTTTCTAAATCTTCTTCAAAATCTGAAGAGGAGGATGAACTGTGGCAATTCATTTTGCTAGCATTTAGCTCAAGGTTTAACGTGTGGAAAAAGGATAGAAATAAATTAGACCTAAAGAACGTTGAAGGAGAACTGTTGCCGAAAACCAATCACAATATGTCATGCAAAGAATTTTACGCATATGTACTAAAAAATGAAAAACTGTTAAATAAAATTCGCTCAAATGTAAAGTATTGCTAGGTAAATATTTTCTTTTTGATAAAATAAATCAGGTTTATTGAATATGTATTGTAAACAATTATGTAAAACATTTGATGTTAATATTTATAAAAAGTTTCCTTTAGTGTAGAACTTTTGCAATAAAATTTTCCGAATTAAACGAATTAAAGCACAGACTATAATTCGGTTAATTTTATTAAAATTTGACTAATTTTGCATTCCACAAACTTGTAAAAATCAACAAAATATAGAAATAAAATGGTAATTATTAAAATTGTTCGGTTTTCTTAAGATATAATGCGAGTACCCCTAAACGAGGAATGAATACCCAAACATAAACACGAGTACCTCAAGATTAAATTTTTAATCTGGCCACCCTACATTACAGTGATGCTTCTTCTCCGACCGACTTCGCAGTTTACACTAAACAGGGACATCACGAGAGTCCCGTGATGTGATAATAGTGTTTCCGCCTTAAAGTGCTCGAACCTATGTTGGTATAATTATGTTTATTTCCAAATAGGAAATATGAACATAAATAATGCAGCCAAACAATTCATGGTATTTTTTTAACAATTCTTAGGTGATAGCTGTCTTTGCAATATCATCATCACAAAAGGTTACTTTGGCCTCAAGAACTTGTTTAATTAAGAAGCTTAACTGTTCCGCGGCCTTGGTGAGTTTTCTGATGATTTTTTTTATGCCTATTAATAGGTCAGATGATGTTATTTTCAACTCTGTCACTATTTCATCAGGTGCCTATTAATAGGTCAGATGATGTTATTTTCAACTCTGTCACTATTTCATCAGGTGCCTATTAATAGGTCTGATGATGCTATCATAAAACATTTGTCTCCATTATGTACATATTTACAATTAAAAAATAAACATAATTCTACAAACATAGGTTTCAGTGCTTTATTATCTTTAAACAAGAAATTTACCTATGCACCATGCAACTCAAAGAATACCTTATGTGATATACAGTGTAATTTCAGATATACCGAAAGTTGATCATATCCCCCAAAATGAATTATGAAATAAAGTAGTGTGTTCAATTTCATATTGGATACTGGAAAAAGTGAATACTATATATACTCATATTTACTGGACATTCTAATGCCGTATTTCCAAGAGGGGAAATTGGCTAAAAACTGGCTGTATATTTGCTTCGATATATTCAGTTGCAGAGTAATTTTTGTAAAAA
This sequence comes from Mastigoproctus giganteus, assembly GCF_048544385.1. Taxonomy (NCBI): domain Eukaryota; kingdom Metazoa; phylum Arthropoda; class Arachnida; order Uropygi; family Thelyphonidae; genus Mastigoproctus; species Mastigoproctus giganteus. The sequence continues at coordinate 196,004,344 of NC_143579.1, forward strand.
ACAAGACTCATCAGAGACTAATTACTATAGACACCCAGTTTCTCCCCACAGCTGGAGATGCAATAAAAGAGTATATCAGTGGAATGCTAATTACAAACAGCTACCTCTGAAGGGGAATATGGCTACCATTCATCAAGTGCATTACATTAGTTACAAAGTAAATTTCTGTAAACAATAGCATATGACATCCCTTCTTTGACTATAAGTTCTACTTAGGATAGAAAAGTGCTAAGGTCTAAACTAGACAAAAATATATATGAACTGACAAGTTCATGCATATTTTTGTTTTCTTAAAACTGGTAAATTCTAGGGTATCACAAATAAATACATGGCAAAATTAGTAAATCCGTAGAAAAAATTTTACACATGAAGAAACATTAAAGATTATCAAAAGAGTTAAGAGTGGCGAAACAAAATGCAGTATATTCCACAAGTGTGAAAATCCAGAAGAAAATCTGTAGTTTGATGAAAGAGGAAGAAAAATTGTGTTCATTCATAGGCTCCATTAGAAGATGAAACAGGCCTCCAAAGGATGAAAACTAGACCGTGAAAACAGTGATGTGGACCAATGCTTATACAAGTGGCTTCTAAAGAAGTGTACTGAAGGAGTACAGTCAGTCCTTATATAGCACGATAGTTGTGTTCCTAGAAACCCCCGTGCAATATAAACAACAGGCCCTATGGGAAAAGTAGGGTTAGGTGCCGACCACCCAAGATCGAACACACATTTGTAACTAAAACATTACCAAACACAATAAATAATCGTAATAAAATACTGCTAATGCTTTTGCTTCCATCGTAAACAAACTTGTTTTTTGTTTGATTTTCTATCCAAACAGATGACAGCCATTCCATTCCTTCCAACTTTTTGTCTTGATCTAATGGATTTTAATTACACTTTGAGTTGTTCCTGCTATGAAAGTTTTTATTTTCTCTGCATTCTTTCTAATTCTTGGCGTTGCCTCATTTAGGCCTGTAGCACGTGCAATATCACATGGTCTTTCATTTCGCTCAAAGAGTATCACAGTTTCATATTTTTTCGCTATCGACAGTGGCGGATTGGCCATAAGCCTTACCGGGGAAACCCTGGTGGGCCGGAGAGGCCGGTGTGATTTTGGCCATAAACCATAGTGACGCCACTACAAATTTTCTCGGGTAAGAATTTTTGACCCAGTCTGCCACTGTTTATTGATATTGCTTTTCTTTTTCTCTCTGAATCTGTAGTGTCTTCACTAGGACGCATCCTTTTCACACCTTTTAAGTATTTCACTCATTTTTAGGGAATAAAGCTAGTTTGCTAAAAGCTGCGCACTGTGTAGCAACTGAATAAACAACACCGTAAAGGCAGAGATACACTATTAACACCTCACATTTTACTAAAGCACATTTCTGGGGGTTACTACCATAAAACAATTTCCAGTTGCGTTTCTGCTAGTGGAATCTGTTATAAACTGCTAGTAAACTCGATCTAATGGCATTTGCGATAATACCGATAGCTGGAATTATGTGGGTTTTTACTTTATTATGGTGAAATGTGTTTCCCCTTCACTGATATAAAAAACATAAATACATTATCAGAATCTTCTCTTCATTCCTATCGTGTTGCGTTCAGTTGGGGTGATTCCGTGTTCGACTGCCATTTCTTGACAAAACAAAGGTGAATTGTGCATAAGCAAATTCGGTTCGTGTAATATACGATATCGTGTATGATCGAATTCGTGTAGTGTAAACACGTGTTATACGAGGACTGACTGTACTAATAAATGGGGTAATTTTGAAAGCACAGAACTTAAATTTCATAAGCTATTTGGTGAAGATGATGGTACACTTAAAGCTTCTGAAGGGTGGCTTTGGAAATGGAAGGCTCGTCGTGGGATATCCCAGGTTAGTCTAGTAGATGAATCAGCAGCAGAACCATTTCCTGAATTTCTGCGTAATGTGATTTAAGATGGTGAATTCACAGAACAGCTCTACAACTGTCACAAAACAACACTGTACTATAAACTTCTTCCCGACATGTCACTGAACATTAAAAAGGCACCCAACAAAGCGGGCATGAAAACTAACAATGAGATAATTACCATGTTACTGTGTGAAAATAAGACTGTATATCACAAGTTAAAGCCATTGTATGTCGGTAAAAGTCAAAGTTCCTGGTGTTTTAAGCATGTCAACATGAAATCTCTAACTGTGATTTATAAAATAGCTCCAATGCTTGGATGAGGAGTGATATTTTTGCTTCAAGGATTGAAAGTGAATAAGTATCATTGGTGAGACGCCACTTGCTTTCCAGAACACTTGAATAAAAGGCTCTGTTACTGTTGGATCACTGCCCACCTTATCCCATTTCTGCCAAGGAAAACAATTGCACTAATTCAGCCCATGGATCAAGACATTATTCGAGTCTTCAAAGCCTACTATCAATGGTGAGCTATTTTCTGGTGTTGTGAACTCAGAAATTCAAGTTCTAGAATTTCTAAAAACATTAAACACTGAAAGACATTGCATATAATATTGGATTAGCGTGGGAGAAAATAAGCTTAACGGCAACTGAAAACTGCTGGAAAAAATGTATTAAAAAAGACAAGATCACCATTAATAACTGTGAATTGGCACCATTTTCAGAACAAGAAGCAAAGGCTGCTTGCAACGTGCTTTGTGGCAGTCTTAGAGCAAATGACCTGGCTGCTTGGATTGAGTGGATGTGGAAGCTCCAGTTGCACATACCTGGTCAAGGAAGAAATCACAGCCTCTGTGGACAGTGGGAAGACAATTGACAAAAAGAACGCCAGTAACACAGAGAATGACTCAGAAGATAATGTGGATGACTTGTGCAAGGAAAAGCACCAGAAATTAACACAGTGGTTGAAAACATTAATGAGATGATGGCATGGTTAGAACATCAGCAGGATAGTGAACATAAGTCATTTATTGCAACTGACCACTATTAAGAATTATATACTGAAAAAACACTGTCGTCAGTTCTGGCAAACTAAATACATCATCATTTCAGAAAGAATGTGTAAAATTAAATTTATTGCAACTGACCACTATTAAGAATTATATACTGAAAAAACACTGTCATCAGTTCTGGCAAACTAAATACATCATCATTTCAGAAAGAATGTGTAAAATGTAAGTCCATAACAGCATTGTGTATTAGTAAAGGGAATGACATAACCTTTGATACTTTGTCTTTTTAGTCTGTATACTCATAAAACGTTAATAAATAAATTACAGTCGAACTTGATTATAACATGCACGGAAATAATGAGATCATGGCTGTAACGAGCAAAAATCCATAATGATTTTAATTTACACATATTCCCATACAATCACTCACTGTTATAATGAGCATACTACATGGATATACCAAACAAATTCTGGTAACTATGCAAACATTCTTAATTGCTTGAGTAGTCGAAAATACCCAATTCTTAGAATAGAGACGAAAATGAAAAGGTCACTTTTATCATTTTAAAGTAAAATCAGAAACGAACCCTTCCTTCAGAAACATGTCTACTAACAAAAAAAAAAGTCTCTCCCGATTTGCAAAAAAGTCAAAATTATTCGCGAGTTAGAATGCGGTGCAAAAAATGTTGAAGTGTGTAAAAAGTTTTCTTTGTCCTCTTCAAGTGTATCGGCATTGTGAAGAATAAAGATGTTTACATATTGGCACAGAAAAAGAACATTACCAAAAAAAAAAAAAAATTTAGAAAGTTTTACAAATGTTGATGAAGTGCTGGATTTACAATAGATGGTCTGATCTTGAAGGCCCAAGTGGAAAAATTTGCTAAACAATTTGGACGTGACAATTTTGTGTGTAACAACGGTTGGCTGAATCAATTTAAAAACTGACATAACATTGTTTATGCAAAAATTAGTGGAGAATCTCGATCTACAGATCCAATAATGGCAAATGAACGGATTGACCGTGTTTGGGCAGAAATCAGGAAAGACTTCAATGGCGAAGACATCTACAATGCCGAAGAAACAGGACTTTTTTTTATAATTTGACAACTGACAATACATTTAAATTCAAAGGGGAAAAATGGGTTGGTGGAAAAAAATCAAAGGCTCGCTTGACAGTGCTCATATGCACAGATATGACAGAAACTGATAAAAAAAACTGTTTGTTATCAGAAAATTGTTAAAAAAACCTCGGTGTTTCAAAAACGTAAAGAAACTTCCTGTGGATTAACACTGCAAACAAGAAAGCTTGGATGACTTTGGATATTTTTCGGCAATACGTAAATGATTGGAATAAGGAGCTATTCAAAAAGACAAAAAATATTTTATTGTTAGTTGATAACTGTCCTGCACATCCCCAGATTCAAAATTTGTTCAACATTAAACTAGTGTTTCTGCCACCCAATGCAACATCAATTTTCCGACCAATGGACATAGGTGTAATCAAGAGTTTGAAAGGATTTTATAAAAGATTTCTAGTTCTACATCTGATCAGTCAAAGAGAACAGAAACTTACCGAGTCTATATCAATACTGGATGCTATAAATTTATTGAATGTTGGTTGAAACAATGTTACATCAACAACCATATCAAATTGCTTCAAGAAATCGAAATTAAATTCAAATGAAATTTCAACTGTAGATGAAGAAGATGGAAACGAAGAAAACAACATACCATTATCAAAATGGTTGCTACATAACAACGTTATAGGTTTTAATACAGATAACATCGATGAATTTGTACGAGTCAATAACAACTTATTTACTGGTCTTCCTACACAGAGTGACACTGTAGATGCTGTGCTCAACAAAGACGATAACGACGATGGTAAAGACGATGATATGATGACAATTGAAAGTGAATCAAAATCAGTGCCAACAATCTCACAAGCTTAAGGTGCAATGGACACATTAGTCAATTTTTTTGAAGGAACTGAGGCGAGTAATGAGACTTAACGCGTTGAATGTTTTAAGGGGAAACTTAAGAAATATCAAAGTGAAATCTTTAAAACAAACATCAATTTTAAGATTCATAAATATAGACTAATTGAAGTTTTTATGTTTATTATTAAATATTACTGTTTTTGATTACAGAGAAAAAAATTGTGTTTAGTATTAAGTGTATGGTTTTAAAATTACAGACAAATTGTAGTAGTAGTGGCATGTGATGCAAGAAAGCAAGTGTATGAGCTTATGCAGGATCAGCCAAAAAAAAAAAAAAAAAAAAAAAAATTTACAAAACAATTCCCTCTAAATGTTTGTCCAGTTCCTCCTTAAATTTATTTAACCTATCAATTTTCACAATGACAGATGGAAGTTTGTTCCAGCAATTAACCACCCGCTGGCTAAAGGCAAATTTCCGCATATCTATTCTACATCTGTCTTTCCTCAATTTGAATTTATGCCCCCTTAGGTTCGCAGTTTTCACAAGTAGTCTGAACAAGTGAAAGAATCCCATCAGAATTCAGCGTGCTCAACCCATTTAAAAGAGTCTAGTAAGTTCTCTAATGTCTGTGTGCTCTTACCCTTCTGATATGAAAATAGAGAGTTGTTTAACAGCCCATATTGATGTAAGTATTTGCTTGTATGGGAAAATATATAATTTTCTATTATCTTATTAACAACTGACTGTATTGTTATTGATCTGTAATTGCAAAAGTCATCTGGTGGTCCCTTTTTATATAGAGGAATTATCTTAAAAGAAAGTAAATTTGTAGGATAGCTTCCCGACTCTAATATCTGTGCTATTAGCTCCACCAAGACAGAGAACTGCTCTTTGTTTCTCTTTACTTCGGTTACTGTAATACTGTCCAGTCCATAAGATTTCTTGTTCTTTAACTGTTCTATAATCTTAAGAATCTCAGTATATTGTGGAGTTAAGACTACACAAGAGTTTACTATCTGAGGAAGACTATTTTGTTTAGCAAAGGAAGCTTGGCAATAATGTAAATTATATCTGTTGAGATCTAATACAGCTTTGGCAAACCTATTTGCAGCCTCATATTGTTTGTTTGTACCATCAATCTGTTCTAATAGTGTTTTAATTTGATTTCCCCTTGTACTTAACGGTTTATTTATAACATTCCATTTTTCCTTTTGTGTTATCTGCTTATCCATAAAAAGTTGATTGTAATAAGTGTTTTTTTGTTTTCTTATCATACCTGTCAATTTATTTCTGAGTGTTTTATAATTGAGATAGTGTTCTATCTTTGATGAACAATTTCTATACTGCCTGAAATATTTATCCCTTTGTACCATTAATTCTTCTATTTCGTTAGTCATCCAAGGTTTCTTAAGCTTGATCCTGCTACTCCTAGTGTTTATGTTGCGGGCTGAGTGGTTTACTTTTCTCTCGATATTAAACCTCGAATTGTTTATCATTTGTATTATCTTATTTGAAAAGACATTTACATTTGTTGTGTATGATGCTTGCTCTTGTATTAACAAGTTTTTTATGTTCTGTTTCAGTTTCCCTGTTGATAAATAATTTTTCTTCGTAGCATTTGTTAATTTTTTTTCTTCACATGGGTGTTGTTTTGAATACATATCTACTATTAGTATACATGTTCTGTGATCTGAAAGTTGATTTAATAGTATGTATGAATTAGCATACTTCAACTTGATGTTTGTTATAAAGTAATCTAAACAAGAGCTTACTGTTCTATCTCCCTCCATCCTTTGTTGCCTAGTTATTCCAAATAAGGTATGTTCAAATCCATAGTTGTTTAAGATAGCAGAGTATCTGAGAAGCACATTATCCATTTCATCTGTTAGTAAATTGATATTGAAATCTCCTACTAGTATGGTCTTTTCAGTCTGTATGTCATCCCATTGCAAAATTATGTTATCTAATTCTATTAGGAAGCTGTTTATTGAATCTGATGGTGGCCTATAAAATGCACAAATCATGAATGTGTTTTCTGGATTATCACCCGATAATTTGACACAGCAGTTTTCACAAGACTGAGTTAAGTGGTTGGCCTGTATTGCCTTAAAGCATGTTCTATAGTATATTATTATTCCTCCACCCCATCTCAAATCTCTCAAAATATAGACCTTGTCATAACCTGTATGTTATAATTTGAAATTTCATCACTTTTTTTGTTAACCTCTGTTAAGACTATACATGAAATATATTCGGCTTGGGTAAAGAAAGCCTGCACGAGAACGACGACAAACGTCGGATAACTTACGCGGTAAATTAGTTTGCCGATACGGCACTCTAGCGCTGCTCACTCGGTAAACAGACGGTAGGTGTTATCGGACTGGAGCAAAGTCGAGAACGATATACTGATTGACAGGTAGGCGTGGCAAACAATGAAATGATTGGTGGTGGGCGCGACAGACGACAAGCTACTGTGTAGTCATTGGTTGGCATTATGATGTGTATTTACCAGTAAAGAACGGTGCATAATAGTTTTGTAATAAACGGTGAACAGGTAATAGTAGCGATGAATCTTTTAAAGATGGAAAAAATTTGTAAGGAAAATGAAACGTTGCTTGATTTTTTGATGAAAACTAAATTGATAAGACCGAAATTGTACTGTTTTAAGTGCAATGATTATTTTAAACTAATTGAATCACGAACAGAGTCATGTGGAAAGTTGTGGTTTTGCAAAAAATGTTCTTCACGAGTTTCTTTATTGAAACATAGTTTTATGGAAAATACAAAAGTTTCATTGAAAAAGATAATGTACATTATATACTTTTGGTCAACGTGCACGCCAGTAACTAAGACAGCATTCCATCTGGAAATTTCGAAAGTGACAGCAATTAAGTTTTATAAGAAACTAAGAGATATTTGCGGATTGCAGTTAATAAAAAAACCCATTAAGTTGGGTGGATCGGGGAAAATTGTAGAAGCAGACGAAACTGTACTGGTAAAACCAAAACATCACAGAGGACGAAATTTAACTGCTAAGAAGAAATGGGTGTTTGGTGTGTTCGAAAGAGAATCTAAATTCGTCTTCATGAAATTGATAAAAAAATCGGAAAGCAAAAACTCTTTTGCGCATTATTAGAAAAGTAGTGAAGAAAAATACTACCATCATAACAGATGAATGGCGTGCATATAGCCGTATTACGGCCTTAGAAAAAAAGAAGTACAAACATTTAACGGTGAAACACAAGGAACATTTTGTAGATCCACATACAGGAGCACATACGAATAATATCGAAGCCCAGTGGAAGAAACTAAAAAGTGTAACTAAAGGAGTAAATGGCAGCTGTAAACATATGTTGATGGGTCACATTAATGAATATATGTGGCGTCAAATTTATGGGAAAAATCATGAAGATACTTTTCACAATATTGTTACTCAAATTGCGAATAGCTATTCAGGCCCAACTGTATGATTTGTACTCATGAATTTTTTTTCTGAGAAAGTTTCGTTCCGTTCATTTTATGTTCTTCATTGTGTTTTTTTTTTTTTTTTTCTCATATTAAAAGCAGATTTTTGGAGTTGATGAGTGCTTTTACTGTATTATTGATTTAGGTTTGGTTACGAAAAAAGGAAAAGGTTTCTTTGTTTTTCGTTGTATTTCATAACCTGAGCTTAAATGGTAGGTTAGGAAATAAAAGAGAAGGTTTCCTTGTATTTCGCGACCTAAACTTAAACGTTAGGTTGGGAAATAATAGAAAAAGAAAGAAAGATTCTTTATATATACAGTATACTGAATAGCTATTAAGGTGCTGATTGACGTTATGATACGTGTGTATCCGCATGAGTGTCTTTAAAAATAAAAGTACATTAATAAAAAAATTAATATTTTATTAATAAACAATTTATGTGCTAGTCCACTCATGATTCTAAAGAAAAAAGGTTAGGTTACCCCCTCCATTTCGGGAGAGGTTCAAGCTCCCATGGGATTCAAGTGGAGGTAACCTGACCTATTTTCACCATTAGGGCATATTATTGAACAAGAAAATAAAAATACGGTCATAAAAAAAAAAAAAAAAAAAAAATTTATTTTTTTTTTTTTTTTATGAATGTATTTCTAAATATGACTGATTCTAAAGAAAAAAAAGGTTAGGTTACCCCCTCCACTTCGGGAGGGGTTCAAGCTCCCATGGGATTCAAGTCGAGGTAACCTGATCTTTTTTCACCGTTACAGTAAATGTTAGGGCATGTACGATTAGGACAAGTTACCATTAGTGCTGCTACAGTGATACTAAACCGATGTTATCGTGTGTTGTGTTCGCGCACCAATCAGCACGTCGTTTGCCACGCCTACCTGTCAATCAGTATATCGTTCTCGACTTTGCTCCAGACCGTTAACACCTACCGTCTGTTTACCGAGTGAGCAGCGCTAGAGTGCCGTATCGGCAAACTAATTTTCCGCGTAAGTTATCCGACGTTTCTCGTCGTTCTCGTGCAGGCTTTCTTTACCTTCGCCATATATTCTTTCATTGCATTAATATATATTGTAAGAAGTTAAACCAATTTTTTCTTAATGATCTGATATTCAGAGCTACCATAAAGAACTGATTTTTATCAATTATAAGTGCTTGAATACTAGGATTATTTAAAAAAATGTCAAGTTGAATTGAAAGTCTGTGATTCCTCAAAAAGCATACCTGATATCTTAATTTCACCTCAGGTCTAGATTTCCGAAAATTACAATTATTCACAATTAAACAATCTATTTTATATACTGCAGATCCTTTGAACTCAGAATTCTAATGGCTCTCGAAGATTCATTCTTCTTCACATAGACCCTTCTATGTTTCAATCATCATTGGCGCCTCCGTAGCCAGGTGGGAAGGAGCAGCAGTGCGTAGCACACGCTTCTTGATTAGACCGGGGTTCGAGCCCGTCACCACCAAATACGGAGGATGCGGAAAGGTCAGGGAATGACCACCGCATATCCCGGAGCAATATGGCCTTAGTTGCTAATGCTCCTAAAAACCAAAAACAACAACAACAACATCATCATCATCATCATCAGCCATTTTCAATCCACTGCAGGATGAAGGCCTCTCCAGCAACTTTCCAGTTCCTTCTGTTTTGAGCACTGGCCATCCATTTACTACTCAAAAACTCATGAATTTCATCTATCCATCTCTGCCTTTGTCTTCCAGGTTTTCTTCTAGCTCCTCTTGGGTACCATTCTGTTATTTTCTTAGTCCATCTGTCATCATGTCTTCGAGCTATGTGTCCTGCCCAAGACCATTTTAGTTCTTTAGTTTTGATAAGAATGTCCTTTACTTGAGTTTGCTGCCTAATCCATGAGTTTCTCTTCTTATCTAACAGTCTGATTCCCAATATAATTCGTTCCATTCTTCGCTGTGTAGTTCTTAGCTTCTCTTCCATTCTTTTGGTGAGTGCCCAAGTTTCACTTCCATAAGTCATGGTGGGGAGTATACATTGATTCATTATTTTACGTTTCAGACAAACTAGGATATTGCTCTTCAGTATGTGACTATATTTCCTGAATGCTATCCATCCAAAATTTATTCTTCTCTTGACTTCCAGCCATTTATCATTATTACAGCTAATAACTTGTCCCAGATAAGTATATGACTCCACCTTTTCAATTACTGCTCCTTCAATCATTATTTCCCTTTCCGTGGCATACTTGTTCATCATTACTTTTGTTTTAGCCATATTCATCTTTAGTCCAAAATCCTTACTAACTGTGCATAACTGATTAAGATTTTCCTCTAATTCTTTGGGATCGTGGCTTATGACCACAATGTCATCTGCAAATCGTAAATGGTTTAGGTACTCTCCGTTCACATTGACTCCTTTCTGCGACCAGTCTAATCTTCTGAAAGCTTCCTCAAGGGCAGCAGTAAACAGCTTCGGAGATATTGTGTCTCCTTGTCGAACTCCTTTCTCGATTTTAAATTTGCTACTGTCTTTGTCTAGTCTAATAAAGGATGTAGCACTCTCATATATTTTCTTCAAAATCATAATATATGGAGTATCTATGCCTTGTCTTTCCAGTGCCCGAAACATTGCCTTATGCTGTATGGAGTCAAATGCCTTTTCATAATCCACAAATGCCAGGCATAATGGTGTTTTATATTCATTTGCTTTCTCCATTAGCTGTGATATTACGTGAAGGTGATCCATAGTTGAGAATCCTGTCCTAAAGCCAGCTTGCTCTTTCGGTTGATTCTCATCAAGTATTCTTTCTAATCTGTTAGTAATGACCCTTGTGAACAACTTGTATATATGGGATAACAAGCTAATTGGTCTATAATTTCCAATTTCTGATTTATCTCCTTTCTTATGCAGCAGAACTATGATTGCATTATTCCACTGCTTAGGCATCGCACCTTTTCTAATGCACTTTCTGAAGAGCCTTGCCAGTTTTTGTGTTATGTCTCTTCCTCCCAATTTTAACAACTCTACAGTAACTTCATCTTCCCCCGGGGCTTTCCGATTCTTCATTTTCTACAATGCATGTTCTACTTCATCAGGAAGAATATCGGGTATGTCGTATGTGTTGCTACTTTGCAATCCATCTTCCCCACTGCTGGTATTATTCCCTCGCTCCTTGTATAATTCTCTATAGTAGTCTTCTGCTATTTGAATTATGCCTTCTCTGCTGTTTATAAGTACACCATCGCTATTCTTCAGTTTCAGTATCATTTGTCTTTCTGTATTACTGCTCATGGCTGCTGATTTAAATCCTTTGTTTTCCCTTAATGCTTGTTCTACTTTTCTTGTGTTAAATCTTCTTATGTCCTCTCTGAGTCTCTTTCTAATGGCTTTGCATAACTCAGTATACTCAATTTTCTCCCTGTCAGTGTTTTTCTTGCTCTTCATTTGTCGTCTTTGGTTCATCATGACAAGTGTTTCTTGACTAATTTTTTCTTCTTTGGATTTCTGTTTCCCTATAGGTTTCTTGGGCTTTATCACTTTCAAAAAGTTGTAATATTCCTCGTCGATATCTTGGTCCTCAGCAGTCTGCAGAAGCTCATACTTGTTCTTAAGTTCCAGTACATACTGCTTTTTCTCCTCTTCTGTTATCTCAAAGACCTTTGTATTATTTACTCGAGTCAGTTTTTTCCTTTCCTTTCCTACATCTATATCAAGTGTACATCTTATCATTCTGTGATCACTTCCAACATTTACCTTATTCAGGACGGTAACATCGGTCACAATATATCTTCTGTTAGTGAGGATGAAGTCGATTTCATTAGTTGTTAATCCATTTGGACTCTTCCATGTCCACTTTCTGTTCACCCTTTTCTTGAAAAAAGTGTTCCTTACTGACATTCCTTGAGATTCTGCAAATTCCACAAGTCTTTCACCTCTTATTTCTTTCACCAATTCCAAAATTTCCTATAGTTCCTCTTTCTGCGCTGTTTTGCCTTTTTCCAACCTTAGCATTGAAGTCCCCCATAATAATAGTGTAGTGGGTTTTCTGCTCATCTAGAAGACTCTCAATTTCAGTGTACATTTCTTCAACCTCTTCATCATCATGGCTCAACGTTGGTGCATAAATCATTATAATCTTTAGCTTGTACCTCTTAGAAATCTTGAGTATTAGTCTTGACACCCTTGGTGATGTACTTTTGAATTCCAAAATGTTGTTTTTAAAATCTTTATGGACCAGAAACTCAACTCCACCTTCACTCCTTTCACTGTTTCCATTGGTGTACAGCAGATTTCCACTTGATAAACTTATAAGTGATTCATTTCTTCTTCTTGTTTTAGCCAAACCGATGATATTCCAATTCACATTTTCTAATTCCTTTTCCAGCTCTAATATCCTGTCTTCACCGATGAGTGATCGTACGTTATAACAGGCCAAGTTCAATTTCCGTGCATGGCAGCCTGGTCGTACCCAGAGATTCTTAGCACGCTCTGCTTCCACTCTGATCCTCTCGCTGCCGTAAGAGGGAGAGTGAAAGCTGCTGGGGACTGATGGCCATTTGTATTGTTGCGCTCTCATTGCTGGAGGGTTTGGTCTTTTCCTCTTCACGCTGACCAGGCGTCTTGAAGAGAACCACTCTACACGTTCGTTGCCACCTAAGTGACGTAACAGGGCTTACCATCGAGAAGGTGTGCATGAGTGGATTTTAGGAAGGCAGGCCAACCGGACTTCTCCTAAATCTTCTGTAATAGAGAGATATTGGATCCATCAGTGTTTTAGGCTGAGTGTCTGATAACACACAGGATACCTGTTCCCCTCTAAGCCCCTTTATGGTTTCAACCATAAAAATTTGTAACTGTTAGTTTTTACTAATTGCTGTTTCCCAAAACAATTGCTTGAGGTAAGTTGTTAGGTGGTCATTTATGTAGATTGGAATATTGCTATTGTTCTGATATATATATATATATATCAGAACAATAGCAATATTCATCATTTATATATAATAATAATAATATTATTAGCTTCATCTGCTGCTAATAATCAGATCAAGAGTATTACTCCCTCTAGTTGCCTCTCAAAGACGCTGCTGTAGAAAACAATCATCCAATAAAACCACAAAAACCTTGCTAGTGTGCGAGTGACCAATCCACAAGTTTCAGTCAATATCTGGGAAGTTAAAATCCCCTATTATAAGACAATCTAATTTACTGCTCCCCTCTATTTCTCTGCACAGTTGTTCTTTGTACTCATCAGAGTCATTAGGCCTATAACACACTTCTACTCTCAATTTTGCTTTCCCAGTACTTATGTTACATCAAACTGACTCAACATTGCACTGTCCATCCATGTCAGCTGGATGCACTTCCTTATATTTTATGTGTTTCATAACTAACGGCATGACCCCTCCTCCCTTTCTATCCTGTCTATCCTTTCTGTACACATTGTACTCCTCAAATTCCAACTAACTGACTAATGTTTAACTAACTTAGTAAGCTATTTTGAAACAGTTACTCGTGAGCTGGTTAATTTCAACATAGTTTATTTGTTAGAGGTTACTTTATAAGCTGGAACATTTTGAGATTACTAAGGATTCTAAGATGGATTGCAGGGTGGCTGCAGAGCAGAAGGCATAGAGTTATGATCAATGGATATTTTTCCGATTGCTGACATCATCCTGAAGGATGATGTCAGTAAAATACAAGATCTTAAACTTGGAGAATAGCACCCGAAAATAAATTATAAATTATACTTGGTGTGGTTGAATTAAAAACAATAGAGGAAGAAATGGATCTGAGAGTTACGATACAGGCAGATATGAAGTTTTCTAAGCAGTGTTAAGAGGCGGCAACAAAAGGCAAAGTTGTCCTATCAATGAGTTATCAAACATTATCCTGTAGAGATAGGGAGATCGTAATCCCACTGTATAAGACAATGTAAGACTGCATTTGGAATATTGTGTCCAAGTATGGAGACCTCATGTAAAAAAAAAAGACATTGAGCTTCCTGAAAGGATCCAAAGACAAGCAATGTGGATGGTGAGATCAGCAAAAGGACGACCATACAAGAAAAGACCTCATTTATACGAGCTCCAAAGCTTGGCAGCCAGTCACCTTAAAGGGAACCTGATTGTGGTTTATAAGGCTCTGAGATGGTTAGTAAAACGAATGCAGGCAGAATTTTTGCTTATAAAGAATTCCAGAACTAGGGGCCATAAATTTAAATTACAAAAGATGAAGTTAAGACTGGACTGTCTGAAGTTTTCTTTTAGCCAGTGAGTCATTTATTAGTGGAACAAGTTGCCACTGCAGGTAGTCGAGGCTGACAGTCTAAACAAATTCAAAGGTTAACTGGATAGTTCCCTACACGAGGAGGAAAATGTTCATGATTTGTATTTTCTTATCTACATTTTTTTTTTTTTTTGGCCAGCACCGCAAATGCCTGTGGCTTCCTTGCGTTTCATGGCTATACTAATACTAAACTTCACATTAAACTAATTATTTTGCATGATAATGACACTTTTTATAAGTGGGAGAGGTTTAAACATGCAAAGCTCCCTAAACTTCTTTGCATAATCATAGGCAATATATCTGGCTAGTCTGCTAAAGGCCTTTAAAGCATGGCTTTGGCTTTAAATAAAAAAATTTAAAAGAGGTGCATACGCCCTGCTCACTTAGCCATGGAAAGTTCTGAATTTCACTGGGTTTTTCCTATGTTAGATTAAAATGACACCTTTATTAACTTTTCCTGGCCATTATTTGGACATGGTTAATTCCTTGCAGGTTGTTACTGCTTTCTGTTAAATTCAGGTTAAAGCCTTACTTTGACTTATTTCCCCCCTCCTCCATCAATAACATTCAATATGAACAAACATCTCCTTTTGGCTGGAATAAAATAGTCATTAAAGGTTAATATATGCCAAACACTTGATATCGATGGGTCAACTGTTGATGATCCTGCTCAGGTAGCTAACAAACTAAATGAATATTTTGCATCGACATTCACACATGAGGAGTTATTTAGCGAGGGGAAAGCCAGAGGTGTATTCAACTCTAGCAGTAAGCTAGAGAATCTTGTAATAACTGACAGTAAAGTGGAGGAGAAATTGTTGAAGATAAACACAAGAAAGGCACCTGGGGTGGATGGGATCTATCCAGTTATATTAAAGGAGGCAGCAAAGGAAGTAAGCAAACCCTTAGCCATAATTATGAGAGCTTCCTTGGATTCAGGGGAGGTACCCATAGACGGGAGATGTGCAAATGTGACCCCAATTCACAAAGGAGGATCAAAAGCTGACACAAGCAATTATAGACCTGTGAGTTTAACTTCTGTTCCAGGAAAATTAATGGAGGCACTAGTTAAAGAAGCACTGCAGGATCATTTAGACAAGACTTCAGTTATAGCTCGGACACAGCATGGTTTTGTTAAGGGGAAGTCTTGCCTGACCAATTTGATTGGATACTATGATGCAGTCACAAAGGAACTGGATGCAGGGAATAACTTTGATATTATATACTTGGATCTTAGAAAGGCTTTTGATACTGTTGCACATGGAAGACTGCTGCACAAATTGGAGCAGTGTAACATTGGAGGCAAATTGCTGCTGTGGGTAAAGGGGTGGCTGAGGGGGAGAAGACAGAGAGTGGTAATCAATGGACACTGCTCGTCGTGGACTAATGTTATTAGTGGAGTCCCTCAGGGCTCAGTGTTGGGTCCATTATTGTTTTCTGTATTCATAAATGATATTGATGATGGTATATCAAGCTTAATGTCGAAGTTTGCAGACGATACAAAGGTAGGCAGGGTTGTCAAGGACACTACTGACACTGAGAGGTGGCAAATGAAGTTTAACATTGACAAATGTAAAGTACTACACATGGGAAACAGCAACCCCAGAGCAACGTATCAACTCTGTGGTATTACACTGACAGTGGTAGAGAATGAAAGGGACCTGGGGGTTATTGTGCAGGCAGATATGAAGTTCTCTGAGCAGTGCAGACAGGCTGCAAGAGTAGCTCATGGTGTATTGTCAATGATATATAGGAATTTTTCTAGCAGGGATAAGGAGGTGATTATTCCCTTGTATAAGGCAATGGTCAGGCCACACCTAGAGTACTGTATACAGGCCTGGAGGCCTCATTTCAAGAAGGATGTAGAGCTGCTGGAACGAGTACAGAGAAGGGCAACAAGATTAGTGAATGGAACAAAGGGGTGCTCTTACGAAGAAAGGCTTAAGATTTGCAAATTACAGTGTCTGGAGACTAGGCACCAGCGAGGTGATCTGATAGAGGTGTATAAAGCACTGAATGGTTTGAGCATGCTCAATGCTGATGGGATTCTTCCTCTCACTCAGAATAATCACCTGAGAGGGCATAAATTCAAATTGAGGAAAGACAGATGTAGGATAGACGTGAGGAAATTTGCCTTTAGCCAGCGAGTGGTTGATTGGTGGAACAGACTTCCATCCCTTGTCGTGGAAGTTGATAGCCTAAATAAGTTTAAGGCTCAGCTGGACAGGTATTTTGAACAAACAGAGGGGTGAAGTGGGAGTGGTTTTTTTTTTTTTTTTTTTTTTGCTGATGCTGCATAAGCTTGCTTTCTTGCATCAAATGCCTCTACTAATGCTAATGCTAACACTAGCTTTCCTTCTTTTTAATTGTTTCTCTGTTTTTGCATTTCTTGTTTATCAAAATTCACAGACAGGTAGCAGTTTAGCTTATTGGTCACTCTTCAAGATACACAAAAAATACTTGTGAGCCATAAATGGCTGCATGCTGCCAATTGCAGATTCCTGACATAGAATATTGACTACATATGACTAAATACGTTCTCTTGAATATGCCCAGTATTTCTCAATTTTCATACAAAAACTGAGAATTACTGGTATTAAACACAACGCTTTGGTTTTTAGTATTATTAGTGGCAAGTGATGCAAAGAAGCAAGCATATACATCATCAGCAAAATGAATCGAAAATAACACAAAAATGCCACTCTCTAAATGACTATTCCTAAGAAATTTTAGAAAAATCTCAAGATACTGTAAAAATAAAAAATATAATAAAATATGTGTATACCTTATAAAATTACATAAACAATTCATTATCAGTCCTTTTAGAAGAACATAATACCTGTTATCCTGGTGCCCGGGTGCATCAATATTTCCTGGCAAATTCGGTAAAAAGGCACTCAACTGATCTTTCATTTTTCTGCCACAGAATTTGTTATAAGAATGTTCCAGATTGTGAAAAGCCATAAGATTCGCAGCTCCAGTTAATGCACTTTCAGCTTGGCAAGGTGGAGAGAGAGAAAAAAAAGAAGCAAATATTATTTTAATAAAAATTATATATATATATATTAAATATCATAATTTTACGTGTTGGTTCCCCTCCAATTTTAATGCATTTTTAATTCTATTGTTATTGTCAATCTTCAAAATTTGTAAAAAACAAAAACTTCTGAGAATTTAATATATTCTTTTCATTTTATTTAAAATTTCATTGATATTGCAGTATACCAGAGGTAGCCAACTTAATTTGTGATGCAATCTACTTTTTTTCTTCAAAATGTGCAGTGATCTATCATCTCAAGAATTTCATTGCACATGGTTAAAAAAGTTAATCAACACATAATGAAAAATGTTGTTTTTAAATTTTAAAATTAAATACAGTTCAGAATTCTTATTTTAAAATTCATACGTAGTTAAATTTTAAATTTACATGTGAAGTTTGTGTCTTAACGTCATCTGCCAAGCTTTCAAAATCGGTGATATACTGTGATAAGGCCAACCATAAAGAATCTTCTGTATGAAAGTCTGTAAGAATAGAGCGATTTTTTGTCTTTGTTGCATTTTTTTTTTTTTTTTTTTTTTTTTTTACACTTGGGTACTTTTCTTGGCAAACATATTTCCAAAAGTCTTTTTCTAATGATTTGGCTTTTAGGAAGATATCGTTTCGCAATGTAATAATTTCATTTTCAAGTAATACTTTCTCCATGTGAAAAATCTCAGCGATTTTTTCTGCAGTTTGTTTCGTATCTAAGTCAACATTAAATGGATAAGAAATATGTTGAACAATGTCTTCAATTGCTTTAAAATCACTGAATCTAGTTTCAAAATCATCCACAACTTTCTCAATTTCAGAAACATATTTCTCAGTATTAAATTCAAAAACAGGATATTTTTGCAAATGATTTTGCATATTTGCAAAATGATCGAATTTTTTTTCTTTGAGATCCTTAGCCATTGCCAAAAATTGATGTTTATATGCAGAAATACTACTAATCATGTCACCCACATTTTTATTTTTTCCTTGTAATTCCAAATTCCGATCACTTAATTTACTTGTAAAATCTGCCAAAATAGCCAGATCACACAAAATCATCTCCCCAAAAAAGTTTGATCAACAAATTTTTTAATTTCATTCAGCAAATTATGAAATCTCTGTAGAGACTTACTCCGACTCAGCCACCTCACATCTGTGTGTAATATCAGATATGGTTCATTTTCATTGAGTTGCATTTTGAAAAATCTCCTTTGAAGAGATTTGAAATCTATGTCCATAACACTTTTAGTATTTAACCTTTTGCTGGCTAACACTTGTTAGTGGATGATACAGTGGTAACTCAAAAAAATCTGGGAATTCATCAGCCTTTTGGCACAATGCAATGGATCTGTTAAGATGCCCCATCATTGCTTTAACTCCATCTGTTGTTACTGATACATAATG
Organism: Mastigoproctus giganteus; assembly: GCF_048544385.1. Lineage (NCBI taxonomy): Eukaryota > Metazoa > Arthropoda > Arachnida > Uropygi > Thelyphonidae > Mastigoproctus > Mastigoproctus giganteus. Next base: position 196,023,366 of record NC_143579.1, read on the forward strand.
GTAATTTAATTTTTTTCGATAAAATTTTTGAATGCATTAAATATATCAAGACCTCTAGTTCTTTCTTTTAACGAAACCATACACAGCAGTTCTTCTCTAGTGGCAGAATCATTGAAACCATACAAACAAAAATGAGCAATTGAGCTGTATCACTGACATCTAGATTCATCCAGTTGTAAAGAAAAGGATACACAATTAGCAATATGAACACATAATTGTTCGCTCACATTTTTACTTATTTTTTCGATGCGTCGCATCACAGAATTTTGAGATAATTGCAGATCTTGAAGAGCACTTTTAATTTCATTTTCGTTCTTAAAAATTTCAAAGAGAATCTGTTTTATTTCTAAAAATGCATCTTTGATGAATTGACCATCAGAAAATGGTTTGCATTTCTTTGCAAGAAGATGACTCACTGTAAATGATGCTACAGTTACTGCTTTAGATTGTAAATTAGGTGTTACGAAGAAATTTTGTTGTGCCAATAATCTGGATTTAAGTTCTTTTAATTTATTTTTTCTAAGGTCATTATTAGATGGAAAATTCAATTGGTATTTACCAAGGAGTGCGTTGAAGTGCCTTTATAAATTTCCTTTTTTGGGTATAGCCATGGAAGCATTGCAAATCAAACAAGAACATTTTTCTTTTATCATTCCACAAAAGTATTCTAGTTCCCACTCTTGATGAAAATGATACATTTTACTCTTTTTCATAGTATTCATCTTAAATCAAAGGGTATTAAATTAGTCCAGTCATTAATATTAAGTAAGTTAAAGAAGAATTCGACACATACGCATGCTCTCCACAACGTAACTGAGTAAATTTTCACTAGACAAGCCTAGCGGCTGCGTGGTGGCAAGAGTAGTCATGTAATTAAATGGATTTTAATAAGCATATGCAGTGGGACGCATAAAAATAATAACATTTAGATTTTGACTAATCTATTTTTTATATACTGTATTTCCCCATGTATAAGATGCACCCTTTTTCGAAAAATTTGGGGTCTAAAAACTGGGTACGTCTTATAAAGTGGTTAAAGTGGTTTAAAGTGCGTCTTATAAAGATTTTTTTACTTGCATTTCCCGCTTTTTCGCGCTTGTTGCCTTTGCGCTCCTTGTTTCGCATTTGTTACCGGTTACATTTTGCCACGTTCTGCCCAGAAATGGCTCAGAAAAGATTTTCGTACAGTGCTGAATTCAAGTTAAAAGTAATCCAGTTTGCAAAAGTGAATGGAAATCGTGCTGCTGAACATAAGTTTGGTCCTCCTCCAACTGAGAAAACAATCTGAAACTGGCTATGGGAAGAAGAAACCCTACTGAAAATGCCACGGCAGAAGAAGGCCATGACAGGTAAGTCAGCAAAATGGCCTGATTTAGAGAGGGAATTGAAGATATGGATTGAAGAGCAAAGGGCAATTGGAATTCCTGTGTCCACAAAGATGGTTCAGCATGAGGCAAGAAGAATTGCTGATGAAAAAGAAGTTACTGATTTCAAAGGAGGACACAATTGGTGCTTCAGGTTCACGAAACGGAATGGACTAAGCATGCATACGTGCACCAGACTTGCCCAAAAGATGCCTGAAAGCTATGAGCAGAAGGTCCTTGAATTTCATCGTTTTGTCATTCAATGTCGGAAGACACATCAGTTTGAGTTGGGACAGATCGCAAATATGGACGAAGTCCCCCTTCAATTTAATGTCCCAAGTAACAGAAATGTTGATAAGAAGGGGGTGAAAACTGTAACTGTGAAGACAAGTGAACATGAAAAGAGCCATTATACAGTTGTTCTAAATTCTGAAAGTTGCCGACAGAACCAAGCTACCTTCTATGCTGATTTTCAAACGCAAAACAATGCCAAAAGAAGACATTCTTTGAGGAGTGATTGTCCATGTTCATGACAAGGGTTGGATGGATCAGGATGGGATGAAGATCTGGTTTGAGAAAGTTTGGAGCAGGAGACCAGGTGGGCTCTTATGCAAACCTGCCCTATTGGTGCTTGATCAGTTCAGGGCACACATAACAAAAAACACAAAGAAGACTGCTGCAGAGCAAAAAACAAAACTTGCCGTCATACCTGGAGGCTTGACATCCCAGCTCCAACCACTTGATGTCAGCATTAACAAACCCTTCAAAGCTGCCATGAAAGACGAATGGAACCAATGGATGAAGTCTTCTGGGGACAATTTGACACCAGCAGGAAGAGTGAAGAAACCAACTATAGGAGAAGTTTGTACCTGGGTGAAAAGATCCTGGGATAATATCAAGATTGAGATCGTTGTCAAGTCATTTAAGAAGTGTGACATTTCAAATGCCATAGATGGAACTGAGGATGAAGCAATATATGAAGACAGTGATTCGTCATCAGACATAGATGAGGACAAGCTAATGGATGGGAGTTTTGACTGTGATGAGGAGGTGTATGAATTTTATGATGAATAAAACTTGAGTTCAATAACTTTATGTAATACATTTTTTTTAAAATTTCGGGCCCCAAAAATATGGGGAAATATGGTATATTTAAAATTCATGATGATCGACCGAAATTAAAGCCGTGATTGACTGATAGATCGCGATTGACTTGTTGGCCTCCCCATGCACTATACAATTTGTAATGAACAAGTCAGCATCCTTTTACCACCCAACTTCAAATTCACAGTTACTGCATGTGTTTGGATTGGGAATTACAGAAGCCAATTCAGAAGTGCCCATGGAAGTATCTATAAAAAAAGGCAAGCAGCAGAAACAGAGAACTACTGGGTATTAAACAAGCCTCTGGAGAGACTCTGTTTAATACCTAGTGGAGAGACTCTGTTAGAGATTGGTCATTCATTAACCTAACTGCTCTTTTGAATGGAGTTCAGAAGCCTGAGAGGTTTTGGGGCCCCACTCCAGATATGGAAACAATACTCCACGGTAGGATGGATTTGAGATTTGTACAGAGTAGATGTTTGAAAGAAAAGTAATGCCAAGAGCAAAAGAAAAAACCCAGTTTGGGGGCTTTGAGGCTGATTTGATTTTGATTTTGGTAGTTGTTGGCGCATCGGCTTCTGTGGCCATATTGCACCTCCCAAGGTTTTTGCAGTACTTTGATCCAAGCCCGAGGCGGGAATCGAACCCGCGACCTTTGGGTTGCCGGGCAGGTAGGCTTTGAGGCTGTCACAGACATACTCTCAGGCACGGCAAGCTGGGCTTGCTACGTGGGAGTTTAACACACTAATGGAATTATATTCAGATGAGACTTGAGTCAAGGGACCAAATTTTGATGAATTCCCATCGTTCTGTGACAACCAAATCCTCTGCTTGTGCCTTTACAATGGTGTGACTATTAGTAATCCTGGGTATAACTCCCATGTGCAAGTCCTGAAATACTACACCTAGTATAATGGAGGTGACCACCCAGGAGTGTACCAACATAGCAGGGGTCGAGGTGTGGCATCCAGTACTGCCCTTCTGCGTTACCAGGAAATACTAGGTGGTAGATTACTTTCGTCGACCATGTTCATGACAAGGGTTGTCCAAATGACATTTCGTAATACCACCACATTGCTTATTGAAGGCTTGAAGTGGTAAACCCATGTTTAGTCTTCAGAGCAAAGCTCTGGCAATCCCCACTCCCAATCTCTTCCATCATGCAGTATAACTGACATCTTTTGAGATTATGATGGCATCATGGTGAAATCCAATCTTAACTACATTTTAAGGGCACCTCCATAGCCAGGTGGGCAGGAGCTGTTGTTGTTGTTGTTGTTTGGTTTTTAGGAGCATTAGCAACTAAGGCCATATTGCTCCGGGGATATGCGGTGGTCATTCCCTGACCTTTCCGCATCCTCCGTATTTGGTGGCTCACGGGCTCAAACCCCGGTCTAATCAAGAAGCATGTGCTACGCACTGCTGCTCCTGCCCACCTGGCTACGGAGGCGCCAGTGGGCAGGAGCAGAAGTGCGTAGCACACGCTTCTTGATTAGACCGGGGTTCAAGCCTGTGCCCACCAAATACGGAGGATGCGGAAATGTCAGGGAATGACCACCGCATATCCCTGGAGCAATATGGTCTTAGCTAATGCTCCTAAAAACCAAATAACAAACAAACATTTTAAGGGTACAGTTCTAAAAGTGTTTGCAGGCCGGCCACTAGATAGTTTACCGAACTGAAGCCATTGGTAATTCCAAGGAGGCTCCCAGATCAGCTAGTATATAATCTTGCTGCCACTACTCTGAAGAGGTGTATTGCTAAAAAAAATAGTACCAGAACACTTGTCAATTAACTACAAATAGTTACCTACACTTTTTTCATTTGCAAAAATAAATAAGTCAAAGATTAGAATATTTGTTCAGTATTTATTTATAACTATTAAAATAAAATTTTCAAAAGTAAAAAACAAAGACAAAAAAATTTTAAAAATCAGAAAAGAAAAAAATTAAAACAAAAACCCCCAAAATAATATAAAAAAAATACCGTTCAGAAGAATCACAGAAATTCCCATACAGGATCGATTATGTATTCTTGTGTGACTGCCCTTTTTGTTTGTTGGTCAACAGCAGAACAATGAGACCGCAACCAAGTTCAGATATAAAAATTTGGATTCCATAATTCTAATGGTGGACTGTATAGTTTAATAAACAACAAACTTACCATATGTTCGACAAGAATACGGGATTTTTATTCAGTTAATATTAAATTCATACTGCTGAAGCCATGCTCACATTCAGAAGAACTGCAAGCTATAATTTTGGAATAAGTTTTTAAATGTTCTAAATCTGTGGGCACGCTACGACCACCATTAGCTAAATAATCCCTGTAAGCATTCAAACATTTTGTGAAAGACATATTAAAACTTTTACAGAGAGATTCCATTTCATTTTCTCCAAATCCAAGATCAATTTCAGATGGCCATTCGCTTGGTTCAAGAATTTGTAACTCTTTTAAAATGTCTGAAGTTGAAATTCCTTCAGTAAATTACAGTAGAATCTATACTAATGCTCAGCCTATGCTTCATATTATTAATAATACTATTTAGAAATTGATTTCTATGAATTAATGTTACTTTGTTTTTGTTCGTTAATGTTACTGAAAATAATTTCATTTTTTCAATAGCATCTGAGGCTTCTAACAACTTTTTTCCTTTTTTGAGGATCTTTTAAAAATTCCAAGTAACGAATTGTACGATGAATCAATTTGTCTGCATATACTATTGTCGTATCTCTTTTTTGCAATGACTCTGAAAGAATCGATAGCTCAAACAATAAGTCATACATCAGGGCTAAATTTAGAACAAACTGTTTGGATGAAATTCGTTTATATAATCTATTGTACATGGATTGTTCAGTTTTGTTTCAGTTGTTATCTTTACTGGAATTTTCAAAATGATGGCATAAAGATGCAAAATTTTGCCAAACTGCTGATACGGTCCTAAAGGAGCTGATCACCCACCTTACATTAAATACCTGTCCAATCCTTTTAATTTCTTTGCCGATGCTGGTAGAGCATACTATTTCTCTCTGGTTTTTTGGAGATTAACTGTACAAAGTGTACAGCTTGTCCATAAATATTTGAAAATGGTTAATTCCATGAACTTCTGATATTGCATCTCCAAATGATAACTCAAGTCGATGGTTTAAACAAGGCCATATGATCAAATTTGGATATTTTTCTAATAATTTATTTCCAGCTCCAGATTTTCTGCCCAACATAACACTTGCCTCATCGCTCATAAAAGAAATTAAATAGTGTTTTAAATAACTATCGTCAAATCTGTATTTTTCAAGACATTTTAAGAGACATTCTGTTATTGTGAAAGCTGTTTGATCTGATAATTCGATTAAATCAAGAAACAAGCAATGTGGATCTTTCATTTTATTGGTTTCACATTTTAAATAAATAATCAAAGTAGATTTCTTGCCTAGAGTGGTAGACTCATCAATGACAATTGATAAGTTTCCACGTATGTCCACAATTTGTTGGCACAATTTTAATTTCATTTGCCTTGCGACATGCTCTACTAGTAGCATTTCATCTTGAATGCAAACCGTGAGCAACAGTGCCATTCAATTCTTGAAGTTGTAACAACTCAAAATGATCAGAATATGGTCGATCATGTTTTGTAATATAATATGCAGTTCTAAAAACCTTACAGGTGCTAGAAATTTCAGAGTCATTCATTTGATCAATTACCACTTCTAAATGTTGTTCATATGCAGCTTGCAGGATTTTTTCAGCCTGTATATGTGAAGAACTTTTTGAATGTTCATAAATTTTCTTATGCAACAATGTCAATTTGCACTTCTATCTTTGCCATAAGATGATACCACTACCAAACTCCATTCCTTTGAAATGCTAACTCCCCGTGTTTTAAATGGCCCTAATTTTTTTACAGCAGCACAAGTCAAACATCCTAATTTTCCGGTGTCACATGTAACCCAAGGATATGCTTTTTTTTCTTCTCAGTGCACATGTAAGCATTTGAAACATGGGGCTAATTAAATTTTAATTGTGTGTCACTGTTTCTCCCATCTTTAGATCTTGATGGAAAAGAAGAGGTCATGTCATTATCATTTCCACATGTTTGTACATTTGTTTGCACAGTTTTCAGTTTTTTATCAAGAAATCTATTTAATGTTGTTTGCTTGCATTTTTTGCTCATTTTGTATTTAATGAAAATTTCTTCTTTTAATTTTTAAATACTGAAATTACATAAATTTAAATTTATATATTTAATCCCGTAAAAAATAATTTTTACCTTAGATGAAACAGTAATAAATAAATTAATTAATCTAAATAGTACAGATCAGTCATAAACTCACATGTGCATATTATATATCTAATACATATATGAATGACAAAAAAAAAAAAAAAAAAAATCCTGTACGTCGCTCTCCAGAAGACTATATGATCACACCACATCGACTGTACAGTAACTGAATCAGACTTCAGACACATGGTTCGCAGAACAACCAGTTCTAGCATTCAGCTCATAGCGAATCAAAATGCAGCGTTTGCATGCATCACAGTATATCTCATTCGTTGGATCTCTTTATCTAACACATTGTAAGAAACGTTTCAAGTTTCATTGCAAAATTGATATTTTTGTTTTTAAATAAATTTTTAAAGAAATCTATTAATTTTAAAGATTATTATTAATATATATTTTTAGTAGCAATGGCTAAAATAGATATTATTTCTCCCTCCCCTTTGATTATGCCATTGTTTCATAATATTAGGTGTATAAATTTAATGATTTTCTATTATGACATTTAAAAAAAAAAAATGTATGGAATGTTGTTCCGGTGCATTCCGGCCCGAATACACCACTGCTACTCTGCCAGATAGCAACTGGAGGAAGGCTGAGTAGTGTGTATGCAGGAGTACTGCTGAGGCCAAATTATGTCAAGAAGCTGGGTATATTCTTTCTCTGTGTACACCATATCTAAAAATTTCATACAACACAACCTCTCACTTTTATTACTACTAAATACATCATGAATAGTCAAACTAATCTGTGAAAAGTTCTAAACCTTCCAAAACACTTCCTTGTTCATTTCTCAAATATATGTGGTTTCAGTTCCAATCTCAACGATGTCCATTTCCACTTAGAGTCAGCCAAACTCCATATATTTTTTCCTGATAATTGGGATCCTGCAACAGGATCCCAATTATCGGTTGATTCAAACAATGTCTCTTAAATGTCCTAAATATTCATTGTACGATTCCTTTTTTGCTTCAAAGGTGGTATTTGTGCATATGTCCACTCTGATATTCCCTGTCAGAGACTTAGTAATTTAAAATCTCCTTTTTTTGATCTTCTCTGGCTTAAACTCTCTCTACCCCCATTCTATCAAATTCATTGTTGCCTCTATTGTTCTCCCAACTCCACTACTCACTTGGAATTCTTTGACTTCCTCTCTTTAAAACTTGACTTTTTCCAGTCCAACTTTCCTAACAGTGAGATAATTTTCCTTGGTGGTTTTAATGTTCACAACTCCCGGTGGCTTGTTTTCTAATCATATGGACTCAGCTGGTAGAGATGCTGAGGCATTTGCAATTATTAATAATCTCACACTCATTGTTCATTTACCTACAAGAATACCAGACAATCATAACCATGGAGCCAAAACTCAATCTTTTTCTCACAAACAACCCTTCCAACTACACAGTCAAGGTGAGTGGTCTTCTAGGCAATTCAGATCACAACTTGGTGATGGTCTCTTCTTGAATGGAGCCTTCCTCTTGTGGCCATTCTTAACCACATGTTGTTTCTCATTATGAGAATGCAAGACAACATGATCTGCAAGGTTTCTTTTCTTCTTTTCCTTGGTTGGATTACTATTTTAAATCTTCTGATTTCAACATTTGCTCAGATCATGTCAGTGAAATTATTCTTGTAGGGATGAAATCCTTTATTCCATACTCCACCTTAAAATCACATCTTTATCTAATCCTTGGTTTTCCAATAAATGTGCTAAGGCTGATCAAGATAAGAAAGTTACATGCTGCAACTGGCTTGTATTGAAATCTCTATACCAAAGCTCACAACAACTGTAAAGCAGTTATTATTCAGTCCAAACTATATTTTAAACAGGCTAAGAGTTGAAAACTTGCTTCTTGTCCAAATGGTAGTTGAGCATTCTTGTCTCTTTTCAAGGTTACTGGCCAAAAATTTTGCCCATCTCTGTCAAAACAATGGTTCTATTGCTACCACAGCTAAAGATAAAGCTGACCTGCTAGCATCTTACTTTTCTTCTAACCTGTGTATTGATGACCTTGGTAAATCACTTCCTACCAATCCCAGTACACTTCATCCAAAAACTCCTGTGGAATTCTGTCAAAAGGATGTCAGAATAATTTTGAATATTCTTGATGCTAAGAAAGTGCCAGGACCTGATGGTATTTCTCCACTTGTTCTCAAAACCTGTGCTCTGAGCTTATTCCTGTTCTGTGTTGCCTTTTTACACTTTCTTATTCCACAAGTGTTTTCACTTCTGCATGGAACTTTGCTCATATCCACCCAGTTCCTAAAAAGGGTGACAAATTCCTCCCATCCAATTATCATCCCATTGCAATTACTTCTACTCTTTCTAAAATTCCACTGTTTTCCTCTTGTATATTAATGACATTCTTTCACTGACCAGAAATCCTATCCATAGTTTTGCTAGCACATTGTATTTCACTTTCCAGTTTGATAAAACTTGCCTTGAACAAACAGCTTCAACTTCTCGAATATCCACTACTAATTCCTTAAATGCTGATCTCCAGTGGGGCAAAGATAACTTAGTTGATTTCAATCCTTCTGAAACTCAGTACTGTCTTATATCTCACAAAAAGGATCTTCTATGCTTATCTTTGATGACACTCAGATTTCTAGACAGATCATACATCTCTATTAGGGATTACCCTGACTTCTAATCTCTGTTGGCATAAGTGCATCACATAGCTTCCTCTGCATCTAAAAAACTAGGATTTCTTCATTACCTTTCTTCCAAACAGCTACTCACTCTGTACAAATCTCAAATCCATCCTATCATGAAATATTGTTCCCACATCTAGTGCAATGCCCCCAGACCTCTCAGGCTCCATTCAAAAGAGGGCAGTTAGGTTAATTAACGATCCATCTCTAACAGTCTCTCCACTCTGTCTCACAGACATTCTGTTTCTGCTGCATGCCTTTTCTATAGATACTTCCATGGGTACTGTTCTTCTATAATTCCCACTCTCTCTCTCTCTCTTCCAAACCAATCCAAATACATTCCATAACCAGTCAGCATCCTTTCAATGCCCAACTCCATTCACAGTACCAACTTTTTTCTTCTTCCTCATTTTATTCCTTTAACTTTCCTTTTCTGGAACACTCTCCCTTCATACATATTTCCTGAAAATTACAATCTACAGCAATTCAAATGTAATGTCAAAAAGTATCTTCTTTCATCTTCTCTATCTTCAACCCACACTTGGTACTAAGTACTGGAGGTTCTAACACCTTTCGTGCTTGGCATTTTCATTAAAGAAATAAATAAATCAGAAACCAAGGTGTTTTCTCAACAATATTTCACTGAATTTCTTCCTGCCTAAACACATTTTGATCATCTTATAAAAATATCAACACATTGAATTTATGTAACAATAAAATTAATCATAATTTAAAGGAAATTAGAAACACTATTATACTATGATAGAGTTTTAAATGTTTATCGAATTTAATAACATCAATTTACACTTAATACTTTGGCTTAATACTTTAGCCAAAGTATTAAGTGTAAACTGATGTGATTTATTTCAATAAAAACTTAAATCTCTACCACATGGTGTGTCTTTAATTTCCTTTAGTTAATCGCTAACGATGCATTGTCTCCTCTTTTCCCCAATAAAATTAACTGATTTTACATCCAGACAGTTCTGTTAAACTGGCTACTAAGCATTTACTTTTGAAAATATTCCTTCAAACTTTCCATTATTTGCAGAATGGTAAACAAGGTAAACAAGCTACAACTCCAATTCCTTAAGTGTAACTTATTATCATTATTAGCCACATGGTGCAAGGAAGCTGGAGGTTTATGCAACACCGGCCAAAAAAAAAAAAAAAAAATTTTCTGAGTTACCCAGATTGAGAAGTAGAAAGGAATCACCAAGAAAGAGAAGAATGATGATATCCAGCTGAGGACCCTGGGTGTGCCAAGCCCCAACTCACCAGATGTGAGCCCATGGGGCTGCTTAATAAACAATAATAATTCCTCACTTTCAGCTCTTCCAAAATGAAATTTTTAATCAAAGAAAAGTAACTAAATAGTCTGTCAATATTAAAATCTAAGGCTGTGCATCCAATTAACATAAGTGGCTAGTGCAACATTGGGTCAGCTTGGTGTGACATAAGAACTGGGAAAGCAAAAATGAGAGTAGGAGTGTGTTATAGGCCTAATGACTCTGATGAGTACAATGAACAGCTATACAGAGAAACAGAGGGGCTAGTAAATCTGAATGTCTTATAATGGGGATTTAACTTTTTAGATGTTGACTGGAACTTGTTGGTTGGTCACTCGCACACTAGCAAGGTTTTTTTGTGAATTTATTGGACAACTGTTTTCTACAGCAGCATGTTAGAGAGGCAACAAGAGGGAGTAACATTCATGCATAAGAAGCTGCAGATAAAGGAGCCACTAGGTGGCAGTGATCACAGTGTATTCGTTTGGGATTTACTTATCGATGTAACTACCATCAAGGTAAAGGGAGGGTTTTGCTTTCATAAAAGTGCCTACAGTGGTGTCGGACAGTTTTTAAATTCTATACAGCAGGATCGATTGATGATGTTACCCTCAGCAAATTCTAAATGGGAAGCATTCAAGGAATTAATCATAGAAGCTACTAGACTTTTCATACCAGTTAATATTCTTAAAGATATAAGATGAACTGATGAGACTTGTGGAAGAGAAGAAAAGTGCATGGGATGCATAAAAATCATCAGGCGACACAGAAGCCTACGGTAGATATAAACTAGTCCTTAATCAGGTCACAAAGAATGTCAGGTAAGTGAAGACAGATTACGAGAAATCATTTCTGAGGGTTGCAAAGCAAAACAGCAAAGACTTCTTTACTTATGTAAACACTAGAAGGAAGGAGGTGAACCACTCGATATCAATGGCTTGACTGTTGATGATCCTGATGATCAGGTTGCTGACAAACTGAATGAGTATTCTGCATCTACATTCACACATGAGGAATTCTCTAGGAAACGGGATGCTGGAAATTTATCAAACTCTAACAGAGAGCTAAATGATTTTGTTATAACTGAGAGGAGAGTGGTAGAGGAATTGTTGAGGCTAAACATAAGAAAGGCACCTGGGATGGATGAGATCTATCCAATTATATTAACGGAGACAGCACAGAATGTAAACAAACCCTTAGCAATAATTATGAGAGCATCCTTGGATTCAGGGGAGGTCCCAGCAGACTGGAGATGTGCAAATGTAACCCCAATTCACAAAGTGGGATCAAAGCGTTACAAAAGTAATTACAGACCTGTTAGTTTAACTTTTGTTCCAGGGAAAATAATGGAGTCACTGGTAAAAGAAGTAATGCAGGAAGTAATCATCTACACAAAACTCCATTTATAGTTCAGACATGGATTTGTTAAGGGTAAGTCTTGTCTGACCGATTTGATTTGTTACTATGATGTGGTCACAAAGGAACTGGATGCAAAAAATAATTTTGATATCATATACTTGGATTTCAAGGAAGTGTTTGATACTGTTGCACATCAAAGATTTCAGTACAAATTGGAGCAGTGTGGCATTAAGGACAAGTTGCTGCTACGGAAAAAGGGTTGGTTGAGTGGGAGAAGACAAACCGTAATCAATGGACATTGCTCTTCGTGGACTAATATTATTAATGAAGTACCCCAGGATTGTTTTCTATATTTATCAATGATGTAGCTGAGTGGTCAGGAGCATGAGTGCAGTAGCATGCGCTCTTTTAATGGACCAGAGTTCAAGCCCGTGACTGCTAAATACAATTAACATTTGTATTGATGATTTATCATAAACTCCACTGACCTGGTAGTCGTGCTGGAATATATTCATGAAGAAGTTGGCAGGGCAATTAATGACAGTATGCTGCTTCAACAGGATATAGAAAAATCAGGCAGATGGGCTGAGAAATAGCAATTGAATTTTAACATTGATAAATGCAAAATACTGCATATGAGTAGTAGTAACTCAAGAGTAACATACCAACTGTGCATTACTACACTCTGAGTACTGGAAAATGAAAAAGATCAGGAGCTAATTGTGCAGTCAGATATGAAGTTCTCTGAACAATGCAGACAGGCTCTCAGGAAAGCTCATGGGGGTTTCGTCATGATATACAGGATTTTACTAGTAGGGATAAGGAAGTGTTTATCCCACTGTATAAGGCAATGGTCAAGTCACATTTTGAGTACTGCACAGGTCTGGAGGCCTCATTTTAGGAAGGATGTAGAGCTGCTTGAACTAGTACAGGGAAGGGCAACGAGATTGCTGAGGGGAACAAAGGGGTGCTCTTACTAAGAAATGCTTCATTTCTGCAAATTGCTAGATCTGGAGGCATCTACAAGGTGATCTGATTGAGATGTTTAAGGCTTTGAATAGATTCAGCAAGCTCAATGCTGATAGGATTCTTCTTCTTGCTCAGACCACACACACACACACATGAAGGGGGCACAAATTCAAACTGAGGAAGGATGGTTGCAGAATAGATATGCAGAAGTTTGCCTTTAGCCAGTGGGTGGTTGATTGCTGGAACAAACTTCCATTTGTTGTTGTGGAAGTTGATAGCATAAATAAATTCAAGGAAAAACTAGACAAACTATTGAATGGAATGAATAAGTGAAATGGGAGGTGTCATTTTTTTTTTTTTTTTTTTCCTGGTTGATGCTGTATAAGCTTGCTTTCTTGCATCATCTGCCACTGGTAATGCTGCCATTTTATCTTCTTCACAAACATATTTCAATACATTTATTGAATTTATTTGAAATCTCACCCCTCCCCAAGCATATCCTCCAGATCAGTGCTATTCAACCCCTTTTCTGAGCCATCTACAATTGAGAATACTCTACTACTATACACAAAAGGCATCATGTAAAATGACAAAGACTAACAGTACCAATGAGTACACATTAAGATTTATTTCCAGCTACATGCATTTTAAATCCCAAAATGCAAGTACATTACTGAAATTAACTACCAGTTCCAGTAAATTTAAAGACTATTTGTTGCAAATTCAAATGCAATACAAATAAATTCACTGCAGCATGAAAATAAAAAAAGGGAATCATGCCTCAACAGTGTAATTAGCTTCTATGAGGCTGTTACCATCTGTTGTTGAGGAATTCAATGCAAAGAATAATTTTGCCATCATATACTTAGATCCTAGTAAAGCCTTTAACGCTGTGCGATACATACAATTGTTGTATAAATTGGAGCAATGAGATATTAGGAGCAAGTTATGGATAAAGGGATGGTTAGGTAGTAGGAGACAAAGAGTGGTTATAAACAGCCACTGCTCTTCATGGACTAAAGTGATGAAGTCCATGAAGAGCAGTGACTGAAGCCACAACATCACAGGGTTGATGTTCGGCCTCCTTACTGTTTTTAATATTTATTAATAATATTGATATAAATATTTCAAGTGTGATGTCTAAATTTTCTAATGACACAAATTTAGGCACAATGGTTTATGACAGTAATCAGAGTATGGTACTTCAAGGGAATCTAGATGAACTCAGCAGTGAAAAAGGAAAATGGCAATTGAGATTTTAACTGTGATAAATGTAAAATACTGCATTTGGGTAGCAGAAATAAGAATTAAATATAAAATTTCATGACAATTCATCCAGTGGCAACCTAATTGTTACATAAGGATGGACAGATGGCATAGTAAAGATGATAGGTGCTTATATACACACATGCAAAAGTACCTAATAACAAAACCATAATATATAAATTAGGAATATGTCAGCAGATGCTACATTATTAATTCAAGTATAGGATTTAATCACATTACTGAATGACTAAGCAAGCAAGAAAAAGTATTAAATTATTAAACTGGGTTTTGGATCCAGGGCACTACTAGTTATAGTAGAAATACTGGAGACCCTGCTTATTGCAGTGGCTCTTATGGTTTTTGGTGCCGACCATTTGAAGAAGTAGTTAAAGCCCAAGGACCCACTACTTTAGGTACCATTGTTATTATCATTAGTATTTTTATGTTAATCTAATTTAATTTCAGGTTATCTGCTTTTACCTTGCTGGCATTCTCAATTTTTCCATGGTAATTACAATTGCCAGGTCAGCACCCCTACCAAATACACTGAAAATAAACATGTCTATATTATCTATACAATCAAATAGACATTTGTCTATTTGATTGTATTTTCATTACATATACAGGGTGATTCGCTACCAGTGCGACAAACTTGCAGGAGGTGTAGGGGGCACAAAGACGAATCGGAATCACATAGCATTGCAGGGTCCGAAATGCCTTCGTCATGCGGTAAAGGACGTTGAACGGGAGGTCGCGTGAACAGCGATCCCGGTGGAAGTCAGCATTTGCGAACCGTTTCTGTTGAAGAAACCAAGTAGCAAAAGTCCTCCAGAGTGGATAATCCGCAGGCTCCAATGATTGGACGCGTTGCAGATGGTATGAACTCATTTGGTTTGTTGACAGTATCCTCCATACAGTGGATTGGGAAATACCCAATCGTTGGCCTATCGCTCGAGTACTCTTACTCGGATTGCCTTCTGCAAGACGTAGGACATTCTCCTCATTGTGTGGCGTCCTCGTCGTTCGCTCTCGATTCATGGTACCTCTCATGAAACAACCAGTCTCACATAACCTTCTGTGCACACGTGCGAAAATCGTATGATGAAGAGCATGCCTGTGCGGGAAACGTTCCTGGTACAAGTGCAGAGCGGCGCACCCGTTACAGTCTGCAGCTCCATACGCGAGGTGCATGTCGACCAGTTCAACGTTTAAATACTCGTCCATCCTACTGCCTCGGGAACCAGTTCGCAAATGCTGACTTCCAGCGGGATCGCTGTTCACGCAACCTCCCGTTCAACATCCTCTTCCACATGACGAAGGCATTTCGGACCCTGCAATGCTATGTGATTCCGATTCGTCTTTATGCCCCCTACGCCTCCTGCAAGTTTGTCGCACTGGTAATGAATCACCCTGTATATGTGTGTGTGTGTGTGTGTGTGTGTATATATATATATATATATATATATATATATACAGGGTGTTTCAGTTAAACGTTTCAGAACTTCTAAGAGGGGTAGGGTACATCCTGACAACTCGAAATCATATAGCAATGTGGGGTCGGAAATGCTTTCCTGAAGCGGTGTTGTACACAGAAGCACCATAAAGATGTAAGTGAGAAATCGTTTTAATAATACATGAAAAGAAGCAAAAGGTACATGGATTAAAGTAAGTGTTCGAAGTTTCTTCCACGGGCTACAATGCACGCCTCACATCTCCGACGCATGGACATCCGAACATTCTGGAATACTCCAGGCAGCGTGTCCAGACACAGCAACCGGAGGATTATGCACCTCGTATTGCTTTCGCACAGTGGTACCTTGGAAAATGTGCTACAAACCCCCTTTTTCCTGCTGAAGTGTTGTTTTCCGATGAGGCATCCTTCACAAGGGAAGGAATTTTCAACACGCATAACGACCATATCTGGGTGGTCGAGAACCCGCATGCAATACGACGTCGTGCAGCACAGATTCGATTTTCGGTCAATGTATGGGCCGGTATTATGGGAGATCACCTCATCGGACCTTACCTGTTACCGTGTCGTCTAACCGGACCTATCTACTTGATCTTTCTGCAGCAAGTATTGCCACAACTTTTGAGAGATGAACAGATTTCTGCATCGATGCAACAGACAATGTGGTTCCAACACGATGGAGCCCCTGCCCATTATAGCGGAGATGTTCGTAACTACCTGGATGTCACATTTGGTCAACAGTGGATCGGACGTGGTGGTCCCGTGCGTTGGCCTGCTCGTTCACCCGACCTATCATGTCTTGATTTTTATTTCTGGGGTCATATGAAATCGCTAGTTTATGACACCCCTGTTGACAATGCTGAGGAGCTGGTTGCAAGAATCGCAGTAGCTGCCGAAGAAATTCGAAATTCGCCTGGAGTATTCCAGAATGTTCGGATGTCCATGCGTCGGAGATGTGAGGCGTGCATTGTAGCCCGTGGAAGAAACTTCGAGCACTTACTTTAATCCATGTACCTTTTGCTTCTTTTCATGTATTATTAAAACGATTTCTCACTTACGGTCTCTTTTCTTTATGGTGCTTCTGTGTACAACACCGCTTCAGGAAAGCATTTCCGACCCCACATTGCTATATGATTTCGAGTTGTCAGGATGTACCCTACCCCTCTTAGAAGTTCTGAAACACCCTGTATAATGAAAATACAATCTGTATCAGGGATGCATTCATTTTACACTATTGTGCAGAAAATGTGGTACAGCCATTTAAAAGTATGCAAAAATGTCTGAAGTTCATCTGGCTCACTCTAACAAAGAAAGAACTGTAATCTATCTGCACATTTTGGAAGTCCAAACTGAAGATTTTGCACATTTTGGCAGTCCACAAGGAGCCACCCAATCTGGTAAGAACCACACCCAGCGCCGCAAGGAGATATTCAGATGAACAGCACAAGAAGCTGCCCAGTCCAAACGATAACAATACTCAGCACCACAAAGTGCTTAGATGATAACTTTCCTTCATCTTCCAGATGTCAAAAATGATGTTATTTAAGCGTAAGCAACCCACCAATAATCAGAACGGTACTGCACATCCTATGCCTACCGTATTCAATCAAGACTTCTGTTCCAATAGTAGAGGCCAAGTGAGACATATTCCACCACTGACCTCCAACATTATTCTTAACATTATCAGACCTATGTCGGTCATTCCTCTCTAGCCTAATCATCCTGGGTCTGCTCCAATTGCAAAAGTACGTCTTCTTCGAAAAACTTGCAAGGCAATGGATTGAAATGTCAAAAATGTTTTTTCTTCATTGCAAGAAGGTATGCCTCATATCCTGGCATCAATGGCTGAAGATTAAGCACATAACCTACTAATTCTTCTCTCAGGTCTTGATACTCATAGCAATTAAACAATAAACAAGACGTTCCCAATCCTCTTGTGTCCCACAAACACACATTGTGTGCTCACTTACCCCCCAGGTATTTAGTTTATCAAAAAACAAGCCAGGTCTGAGCTGCATATCATCATTCTTCTCTTTCTCAGTGATTCCTTTCTACTTCTGACACTCTCTCTCTTTCAGGGTAACTCGGGAAATTTTTTTGGCTGGTGCAGCATAAGCCTCAGGCTTCCTTGTATCATATGACTAATAATAATAAAGAATGAGGATTGCAGATTTGGATTGACTCAAGCAGGTATACCTATACCAGCCTTGTCAACATATGGAAGAAACTTTTTTTGTTATCAGTCCTTTGATCCTGCTATCCTATCTTTCCTGCCATAACTGCATCAGGCACGCCCAGATTTTGTCTCTTTTCCTCCTTGTAGCTATGGTCACATGGCACTGCAATCAACATTCTCTCATACATCCATTCTTTCTGAATAATTAATTTCTTTTTAGATCAATGTAGAAGCACATTGACCTAAAAAGTATATTCAAATCAAGTGACATTCTTCCTGTTAATACCTGCAGTGCATCACTAGACACCATCCAGCATGCCATACTGAGCCATAACAGCATTTCTCTCTGAATGGAAAATATCTTGCACACATCTGCCCTTTGCAGTGCACAGTCTATCCAAATATGAGTACTATAACTGACAACTGGTAAAAATTGGCAGCGAAAAAAGAAAATGGCAAATCGAGATTTTAACAGTAATAAATGTAAAGTACTGCATTTGGGTAGCAGAAATAAGAATGAAATAGATAGATTCATAAAATAATATCTTTTTACCAATTGTCTGGTGCTCTGCCTTTTAACTTACCACTCCAATTACATATAAATAACCACTTCCCACTGGTTATTCTTGCTATCATAGCGACAAAATGAAGGATCTTCTGTGCAATGTGTAACACAAATCATAAACCTCTATGTCTATTTTTATCCCAAAATACATTATTATAATTTTCACACTGTAGGCTTACACCTATCCTAGTGACTGGGTTCCTCATGACAAAGAGGGATACCCTTTTAAGAGAATGGATTTTCTTTTTGTAGTTGATACTGTCAACCTATGAAGAAGACACCAACCATGCAGCTCTAATAATAAAAAATTGGAACATTCTTCTAATTGTAATCATGAATCTTCTTCCACAAGTACGACAAGGTTATCTGCATACGCTATCATGTGTGTGTTTGGGTATGTCCAGAGTAGCCAATCATTTAGTACTAAATTCCACGAGTGGCCCAAAGACATCTCAGCAGACAACTTCAAACCACTCACTTGGTAACAGTTCCACTACTTGATTTGATGATAACAAATCGATCTTGAAAATAGTCTTTAATAATTGAGTAAATTTAGGACATGCACCGGGCATTATTGGAACAGTGTACCATTAGTACACTGTTCCAATCAATGTGTCAAACATGCCTGCAAAGTCTATAAACAGACCCAAACTACTTTTTCTCACAACTTTTAACAGTCATTGTCATCCTTTTCAGGGCACTGTCCATTCCTCTCCCTGGTATAACTCCATACTGATCATCTGACAATGCACACTGCTCTCGAACAGCATCTAAAATACTAATTCATAAACCTTGCCTACCCCACTTAACAAGGCAATTGGACGATGTGAATCCACTCTGTCCTTGGGATTGAAGATTTCAAGATAGGTTTCACAGTGCCTGCTTCCATCACAAAGGCATGTATTAAATGTGCTGAGGAGATGAAACAGTATTACAGTAAAGCTACATTTGATTAAATCTAAACCAGGCCATTTGTTCCCTCATATTGTCTGAATCACTACCGATAATTCATCCATAGCAAAAAATTCAGAGAATACACATTATTTATTGGATTTTATTTTTTGTCCATCTGAATTTGGTATGTGGCAATCATCAGCACTGCCATCCCCAAAAAACAAAATCAGCTCTTACTTCTTGTGTAGCTGGGCAATTCTTGGTGATTGCCCAGATGAAAGAAAGATTAGTGCCTTTCAAAAATAAAAACTATGCAAACCAGTTTTCTGAACCTATTATAATTCGTTGTTTTTTTAATGAGCTTTTTAGAATTATTTTTATTTTACATTGCAAACATCAAAATTATTAAAAAGGTTAATTACTGTCTCACTGAGTAGAGATTAGGTGAACATCTGAATAACCCTGAAATATTATATTCAATGAACATTGCATTACATAATTTATAGATATGCTAATACTGTCATCGTTCCACACTTAATTAATCGATAATGTAAGACTGTACTGAAATTCCGAATATCAGCACAAACTTAATCTTGTCTCCTATGTGAACAAATCAGCCTCATACTAATAAACATTACGTCGTTTGCATGACGGTAATCCGGATAAACAAAATCATTTGACTGCGTGTTTTTGTTTTTTTGAAAATAAGAATATATAACCGGTTCGAAAATTCCGCTTCGCGCCCTTCTAAAATCACTCAATCATGTCAAACATTAATTTTCATTTTAACCTGAGAAAACATTTTTTTTTAATCTAATAAGTGTTCTGAAGACATCTCTAGAGAAACTTCGGTTCCTTACTTGGAGGTTCCTTCATAAGATAAAATGGCCCACTATGAACGATAGCAGGTGTTTTGCCTAAAGATATAGTAGTTTTTAAAGTTCCCGTAGAATCCTGGCGAGGAACAACTGGAGAGCGAGCTCCCCTTGGACTCGATTTTGGGGAATATTGTTCAGCACGTCTCACAACATCAGCCATCTTCGATATTATTGCTGAACACACGACCAACCGCAGATAAACTTACACCAAGGAGCGCACTGTCATTGAATTATTACTCCATGCCGACACAACTAGACAGTGAAGAGTGAGAATGAAAACAAAACAAAAATAAATAATAAAATAAACGAAATCGCAGTTTTATATGTATTTTAAATATTTCTATTTCTGCCTATACATATGTAAATTTCAAATTTATGAATCATAAATCGTAATTGTAGCAATTCGTAGAACAAGGATATGGTTTTAGTTTCGTAAAAGCGCCAAACTTTGATTATGGCACAGATTCTGTGGATTATGAATATTAGCAGTGAATCCAGTTACTGTACTGAAAGATGCTGCAAAACTTTTCTCACATGTCTACATTTCTCATTTCTTTGTATCATGGTATTTTCTGAGCCAAGGAAATTGCTGACGAATATTTAGCTTAATATTTAGAATAAAACGTAATACTTCCAATGTGATATAAATTTGCGAATGTGATAATTCTCGATATTGACAATTACCTACACTATATTCGATGATGACAGTGTTAACAAAAAAGGTACTATTGGATCGGATGGGCTGCAAATCATTATCTGAAATAAAAGATTTAAGGTAAGTTTTGTATATATTTATTCAGTAAAAATTTTCGTAAAATTTCACTGTAACTGATTCAGTAATAAAAGGATTAGAGAAAAAGATCCGAATGTCGAACCTTTTTTTCTCTCATCTTTTTTCAATCTATCAATCAGTAGAATATTCAAAGCCACTAAGTGGATTTTTCTTATTTATTGATTTGAAATTATTGTTTTTCTAAAACTTTTCATTTAAATTTAGTAGTATAGCATTGTTTTGTGATTTTCAGATTAATCTGGTGTATTTATTCTTTACTCGGCCTTGTAATTGCATAAAAGTATCGGTAAGGGTATCAGATCCACGTGTTACAAGTTGCAGCTGCGCTGGGCGAGAAGTTTTTTAGTCATATTTAGCCGCTTTATTGACCATTTTTTACATCAAATTATTTTCTATAAGTAGCTTATAGATCTAGTCAGGATCGTTAGTTTATTCTGAATTGAGACAACGAGATTTGGAAGTTAATTAATACTTGGAAGTGTCCGTAGATTTACCGTTCGTAACTTGCCGCCTTTGTTATACGATACGTTATAACCCGAACGAGATAGCGTTAGTATAGTATAATATTGTCAATTAATCAGTAAAATCTAATAAACTTGCTAAACTTCGTTGTCAATTAAATTGTACTTTTAACTAAATACATATAACGACTTAGATTACAAACGTAACATAATTAATTAATACGTAACTTGATACGGAAGTTATATAAAGGGAACTCGTAGATAATTAATACTTGATACTGAAAAATATATATACCGTTATAACTGTGTTGGGATACAAGTTTAGGGTTATAATTTTGTACTGAAATTGAAATTTTATTGAAATTAAATCGAAATCATGACTCAGACCAGAGCAGAAAAGCAAAAGGCTCAAGCTAATGGAAGTTCTGTGGCTCAGAGGAGAACTGATGGGGACAGTTGCCCTTTGAATCACAGCCTTTTAAAATGCACTGCTTGCATGATGTTTGTGGAGCAATCAGGTATGGGACATGACATTGCCATGGGGGTTGTCTTTGTGTGTGTGTGCGCAATGCAAGGAGTGTAACGAAATCAGGCAACAACTCAGCATTGTTATGGGGCTGTATGAGAGCTTGAAGGACAGGGTGGATGCCTTCGAAGGAACTAAATTGAGGGGCCCATCAAGCTCTCAGCTGCCCACATCAATGCCAGAGCTTGCACTTGGTCATCACGCAACACAGCGGCAGCCAACCGGGCTAGCCGGGTGGGTAAAGTGCCTGCCTGGCAAACAAAAGGTTGCAGGTCCGATTCCTGCCTCGGGCTTGGATCAAAGTACTGCAAAAACCTTGGGAGGTGCATTATGGCCACAGAAGCCTATGCGCCAACAACTACCAAAAAAAAAAAAAAAACAGCAGCAACCCCCAAGGCAGAATGTGCTTGTCCCACAGGAACTAGTAGTTGTTGGTGACTCTATTGTCAGGAAAACGGAGAACATGCTTTGTAAAAAGGGTACGTGGAACAGGACCAGGATAAGTCTGCCAGGGACAAAGGTTGATGACGTTGTAGAGCGGATATCATCTTTTAAGGGCACAAAAGGTGATATAGTTGTACATGTTGGCACTAATGATATCAAGAGTAGGAGACTAGCAGAATTACTTAACAAATACAGGTCCCTGTTGAAAAAAAGCCGTGAATTAGGGTTGAATTTGAGTGTCTGCAATTCTGCTCAGACACGATAGGAGGGAGTATATGATGAGAGCCTTGTCGATCAATTCGGTCCTGGAGAGATTGTGCAAGGCTCAAGGGGTAGAATTTTTTTCAGCCTGGACTGTACTTGTTAACAGGAGGCTGCTTCTACAGGGATGGTATACACTTAAATAGAAAGGGTGCAAGAATATTTGCTGATGCTATCGAGGCAGTGTTAGGTGGGTCGGAAAACTGCTAGCTTGGCGGGATATATTCACTAATAGATTAACAGTAGCCACTGGCAGAGGTGAAAGTGATTCTTGCACTGCTTCTGTTGGAAGGAGCAGAAGCCTGAAAAACAAGATACAGGATATTTCAGAGACTACTGGGAGTCATTGCGGTACAAGTAAACACATGGGTTGTGTTAGGGTAGCTAAGAATAGAAACATGTTGGTTGCAAGAATGTATACAAGGTGCATGTATACTTGCGTGTACACCAATGCTAGGAGTTTGGTAAATAAATTTGATGAATTTGAAGTATTGCTCAAAGCATCAAAGGTGGATATTGTTGGGATATCAGAGATGTGGTGTCACACAGATATAAGGAATGCAGAACTGGAATTTGGGAAGTACAACGTCTACAGAAAGGATAAGAAGGGAGGAGGGGTTATGCTATTAGTTAAGAAACACAAAATCCAAGGAAGTGAAGCCAGTCGACATTGCTGGACAGTGCAGTGTCGAGTCAGTTTGGTGTGACATAAGCATTGGGAGATCAAAATTGAGAGTAGGAGTGTGCTATAGGCCTAATGACTCTGATGAGTATAATAAGAAACTGTACAGGGAAATAGAGTGGGCCAGTACATCAGAGAGTCGTATAATGGGAGATTTTAATTTCCCAGATATTGACTGGAATTTGTGAGTTAGTCACTCACACACTAGCAAGGCTTTTGTGGATTTATTGGATGATTGTTTTCTACATCAGCATGTTCGTGAGGCAACTAGAGGGAGTAATACTCTTGATTTGATTATCAGTAGTGATTCTTCATGCATTAAGAATCTGCAGATAAAGGAACCACTAGGTGGCAGTGATCACAGTGTGTTGAAGTAGGATTTACTCAAAGAGGTAACTACCATCAGGGGTAAAGGGAAGGGTTATTGCTTTCGTAAAGGCGACTACGATGGTCTGAGACAGTATTTAAATTCTATACAGTGGGACCAACTGATGATGTTACGAACAGCAAATTCAAAATGGGAAGCATTCAAAGAACTTATCTTGGAAGCTACTAGGCTTTACATACCAACTAAGAAATATTGTTCAAGGTTTAGGCATAAATGGATGTCAGATGAACTAATGAGACATATGGCAGAGAAGAAAAATGCATGGGATACATATAAATTAACACGTGACACAGAAACCTATGATAGATACAAGTTGATTTGTAACCAAGTTACAAAGGAGGTTAGGCAGGCGAATGCAGATTACGAGAAATCTTTGGCAAGGGATGCAAAGAAAAACAGCAAAGAGTTCTTTACTTATGTAAACTCTAGAAGGAAGGGGATGAATCAGATTGGTCCACTTGATATTGATGGGTCAACTGTTGATGATCCTGCTCAGGTAGCTAACAAACTAAATGAATATTTTGCATCGACATTCACACATGAGGAGTTATTCAGCGAGGGGAATGCCAGAGATGTATTCAACTTGGGCAGTAAGCTAGAGAACGGGCAGTAATAACCGAGTGTAGAGTGGAGAAGAAATTGTTGAAGATAAACACAAGAAAAGCACCTGGGGTGGATGGGATCTATCCAGTTATATTAAAGGAGGCAGCAAAGGAAGTAAACAAACCCTTAGCCATAATTATGAGAGCTTCCTTGGACTGCAGTCATACCCACAGACTGGAGAAGTGCAAATGTGACCCCAATTCACAAAGGAGGATCAAAGGCTGACGCAAGTAATTATAGACCTGTGAGTTTAATTTCTGTTCCAGGAAAATTAATGGAGGCACTGGTTAAAGAAACACTGCAGGATCATCTAGACAAGACTTCAGTTATAGCTCGGACATAGCATGGTTTTGTTAAGGGGAAGTCTTGCCTGACCAATTTGATTGGATATTATGATGTAGTCACAAAAGAACTGGATGCAGGGAATAACTTTAATATTATATACTTGGATCTTAGAAAGGCTTTTGATACTGTTGCACATGGAAGACAAATTGGAGCAGTGTGGCATTGGAAGCAAATTGCTGCTATGGATAAAGGGGGAGAAGACGGAGAGAGTGGTAATCAATGGACACTGCTCATCGTGGACTAATAACATTAGTCCCTCAGGGTTCAGTGTTGGGTCCATTATTGCTTTCTGTATTTATAAATGATATTGATGATGGTATATCAAGCTTAATGTCCAAGTTTGCAGACGATACAAAGGTTGACAGGGTTGTTAAGGACACTACTGACACTATGCTGCTGCAATAGGATCTGGAAAGGTTGAGCAGATGGGCTGAGAGGTGGCAAATGAAGTTTAACATTGACAAAAGTAAAATACTACATATGGGAAACAGCAACCCCAGAGCAACGTATGAACTCTGTGGTACTACACTGACAGTGGTAGAGAATGAAAAGGATCTGGGGGTAATTGTGCAGGCAGATTTGAAGTTCTCGAGCAGTGCAGACGGGCAACAAGAGTAGCTCATGGTGTCTTGTCAATGATATACAGGAATTTTTCTAACAGGGATAAGGAGGTGATTATTCCCTTGTATAAGGCAATGGTCAGGCCACACCTAGAGTACTGTATACAGGTCTGGAGGCCTCATCTCAAGAAGGATGTAGAGCTGCTGGAACGAGTACAGAGAAGGGCAACAAGATTAGTGAATGGAACAAAGGGGGTGCTCTTACGAAGAAAGGCTTAAGTTTTGCAAATTACAGTGTCTGGAGACTAGGCACCAGCGATGTGATCTGATAGAGGTGTATAAAGAGTTGAATGGTTTGAGCATTCTCAATGCTGAAGGGATTCTTCCTCTTGCTCAGAATAATTACCTGAGAGGGCATAAATTCATATTGAGGAAAGACAGATGTAGGATAGACGTGCGGAAATTTGCCTTTAGCCAGTGGGTGGTTGGTTGGTGGAACAGACTTCCATCCCTTGTCGTGGAAGTTGATAGCCTAAATAAATTTAAGGCTCAGCTGGACAGGTATTTCGAATGAACGGAGAGGTGAAGTGGAAGTGGTTTTTTTATGGCTGATGCTGCATAAGCTTGCTTTCTTGCATCATATCCTCTACTAATGCTAATGCTAATTATTGATAGATTGTTCATCATGGAATCGTCTGATGATTAGTATTAACAGAATATTTGTAAGTACTTTGTGTAATTAACAGTGTTAAGATATTGGTTTAAATCCTGTGAATACTATGTATTTTGAAGAATACATAAATCAGAGTAAAAAAGGGAAGCATTAGTTGAAGCATATGATGCAAGAAAGCAAACTTATACAGCATTAGCCAAAAAAAAAACCATCCGGTCACTCCAAATGTTTGTCTAGTTCAGCCTTAAATTTATTTAAGCTATCAACTTCCACAACAACAGATAGAAGTCTGTTCTAGCAATCAACTACCTCCTGGCTAAAGGCAAACTTCTGCACATCTTTAACCCCAGGGGCTCGCATCTGGTATGGGCTTGGCACACCCAGGGTCCTCAGCTGGATATCATCATTCTTCTCTTTCTTGGTGATTCCCTTCTCTCTCTCTCTCTTTCACTCAGGGTAATTCAGAATTTTTTTTTTTTGTCTGTTGCAGTATAAGCCTCAGGCTTCCTTGCACCATATTGGTAATAATAATAATAACTGTCTTTCCTCAGTTTGAATCTATGCCCCTTCAGGTTCTTAATCTGAGCAAGCGGAAATATTCCGTCAGCATTGAGCCTGCTCAAACCATTCAATTCCTTATACACCTCGATCAGATCACCTCGCATTTGCCTAGCCTCCAGATGCTGCAACTTGCAGAACTTAAGCCTTTCTTCCTAAGCACACCCCTTTGTTCCTCTCACCAATCTTGTTGCCCTTCTCTGTACTCGTTCTAGCAACTCTACATCCTTCCTAAAATGAGGCCTCCAGACCTGTATACATACTCAAGGTGTGGCCTGACCATTGCCTTATACAAAGGGATAATCACCTCCTTGTCTCTGCTAGCAAAATTCCTATATATCATTGACAAAACTCCATGACCTGTTCCGGGAGCCTATCTGCACTGCTCAGCCAACTTCATATTTGACTGCACAGTCACCCCCAGCTCTTTTTTACTTTCCACTTCCCTGAGTGTAGTACCACACAGTTGGTACGGTTCTCTTCGGTTACTGCTACCCATATAGAGTACTTTGCATTTGTCAATGTTAAACTTCAATTGACACTTCTCAGCCCATCTGCCTAACTTTTCTAGATCCTGTTGCAGTAGCATACTGTCTTTACTGTCATTAACAACTCTGCCAACCTTCGTATCATCTGCAAACTTGGACATTAAGCCTGATATACCTTCATCGATATCATTGATAAATACACAAAACAACTATGGGCCCAATGTCCAAGAACATATAGGTGAAACAAAAAGGAAAACTTGGGTTACAAAGATGCAGACTTTTGTTCAAATGCTGTTATTACAGGCCATAATCACGAAATGAAAGGTTTGCAAAAAATTCAAACATTGAAAGAAGAAAAGATTTCCTGAATAACAGCATTATTCATTTTATTCACTAATTGTCAAATAGCATGCTTGAATACTACTGCCTTTGGAATTATCCCTAACTAATGTGTTCAGCAACTGCATCTAAAAGTACAAATAAAATAAAGTTGCTACTTCTTGCCTTTTGGTACCATCCTCAAATCAACTCTCTCATCTGTTTCCCAATCAGTAGCAGAATTGTGGTCACTGTATCAGATATTGTTGGCTTCATCATCGTCATCTCCTTCTTCAGAATTTACTTCATCATCTATACATTCATTTATCTATTGTAATAATAATAATGCTTCACCCTCAGCACCAAAATCTTTAATTCTAATTCTTAATATGGAATGGCAACTTGCATACAAATAAAATATGAGCTAAAAAGAACAGTGCATTCCAAAACTGAAATCATAATATGATCAGATCTTCCATCTTATGGATTGCTAACTGTTTTTTGTAATTGGGCATTCAGTTTGCATTCCACCTTACAGTTCAAGAAACCTTGCAGGGTTTCTTGAACATATAATGAAACATTCTCGAACATGTAGTGAAACTTCAAATTCTCAAATATCCACTACCAAATCCTTATATGCTGATCTTCAGGTAATTCTCCAGTGGCGCCAGGTTGACTAAGTTAATTTCAATCCTTCTAAAACTCAATCCTCATATCTTGCAAAAAGGATTCTTCTGCCCCATGCTTATTTTTGATGACACTCAAATTTCTAGACAGGATAACATATTTCTATTAGAGATTACCCTGACTTTTAATCTATCTTGGCATAAGGACATCACAAATATTGCTTCTTTTGCATCTAAAAAACTTTATGGAACTGATTCTTTTCTTTTGCTTTCATTACCTTTCTTCTAATAGCTACTCACTTAGTACCTATCTGAAATTCGCCCTACCATGGAATACTGTTCCTACATCTGGAGCAGTGCCCCCATTATCTCTCTCATCTTCTAGACTCAGTTCAAAAGAAGGCAGTTAGGTTAATTAAAGTTTCTCCACTCTGTCTCATAGACATTCTGTTTCTGCTGCATGCCTTTTCTATACATATTTCTATGGGCACTGCTCTTCTGTTGGCTTCTTTAATTCCTCCCCCCCCTCTCTCTTAACCTGGTTTTGGCGCATTATAGCCTTAGTTGCTAATGTGCCAATAAAACCCAACAACCAACCAACCAACCAACCAACCAACCATCTCTCTCTCTCTCTGTTCTATAGTTTCTAATACCTTTCATATATGGGATTCCATAAAAAAAAAAGAGAGAGAAAAGGAAGAAAATTTTTTATACTTTATTGCACAATGAACAAGAAAAACTACAATCCCAAATCAAAAGTGGAATCATAACATGATTAGCAACATGGATGACTATTGCCCTCTACACCAATTTTCACTAATTATTGCATCAGCTCACCACCATCTTTCCTTGAACCACATGGAAACTGTGATTAGGTAATTAGCAAAAAAAAGATGTCCATCAGGAATATGCATGCTGAAACAAATTTTGCCAACGAAAATGTAAAATACAGTAAAAGTAAAATATAACGTGCAGGAACTATATTAAGAATAGTAATAAAATATATACAGATAAATACTAAATGTGATAAAAACAAAATACAATCGGACCTCTATATAACGAAATCGATCACTCCCTTGAAAAAATTCGTTATACAGAAATTTCATTATTAGCATTAGTAGAGGCATAGGATTGCAAGAAAGCAAGCTTATGCAGCATCAGCAAAAAAAAAAAAAAAAAAAACACCTCCCATTTCACACCTCCTGTCCCGTTCGAGGCATTTGGAACATTCATTCCAAATGCCTGTCCAGCTCAGCCTTAAATTTATTTAGCATTAGAATTAATAGAGGCATTTGATGCAAGAAAGCAAGCTTATGCAGCATCAGCCAAAAAAAAAAAAAAAAAAAAAAACCACTTCCACTTCACCCCTCTGTTCGTTCAAAATACCTGTCCAGCTGAGCCTTAAACTTATTTAGGCTATCAACTTCCACGACAAGGGATGGAAGTCTGTTCCACCAACCAACCACCCACTGGCTAAAGGCAAATTTCCGCACGTCTATCCTACATCTGTCTTTCCTCAATTTGAATTTATGCCCTCTCAGGTGATTATTCTGAGCGAGAGGAAGAATCCCATCAGCATTGAGCATGCTCAAACCATTCAAGGCTTTACACACCTCTATCAGATCACCTTGCTGGTGCCTAGTCTCCAGACACTGTAATTTGCAAAACTTAAGCCTTTCTTCGTAAGAGCACTCCTTTGTTCCATTCACTAATCTTGTTGTCCTTCTCTGTACTCGTTCCAGCAGCTCTACATCCTTCATGAAATGAGGCCTCCAGACCTGTATACAATACTCTAGGTGTGGCCTGACCATTGCCTTATACAAGGGAATAATCACCTCCTTATCCCTGCTAGAAAAATTCCTATATATCATTGACAATACACCATGAGCTACTCTTGCAGCCCGTCTGCACTGCTCAGAGAACTTCATATCTGCCTGCACAACCACCCCCAGGTCCCTTTCATTCTCTACCACTGTCAGTGTAGTACCACAGAGTTGATACGTTGCTCTGGGGTTGCTGTTTCCCATGTGTAGTACTTTACATTTGTCAATGTTAAACTTCATTTGCCACCTCTCAGCCCATCTGCTCAACCTTTCCAGATCCTGTTGTAGCAGCAGCATAGCGTCAGTAGTCCTTAACAACCCGCCAACCTGTGTATCGTCTGCAAACTTGGACATTAAGTTTGATATACCATCATCAATATTATTTATAAATACAGAAAACAACAATGGACCCAACACTGAACCCTGAGGGATTCCACTGATAACATTAGTCCACGAAGAGCAGTGTCCATTGATTACCACTCTGTCTTCTCCCACTCAACAATCCCTTTAACCATAGCAGTAATTTGCCTCCAATGCTGCACTGTTCCAATTTGTGCAGCAGTCTTCCATGTGCAACAGTATCAAAAGCCTTTCTAAGATCCAAGTATATAATATCAAAGTTATTCCCTGCATCCAGTTCCTTTGTGACTGCATCATAGTATCCAATCAAATTGGTCAGCAAGACTTCCCCTTAACAAAACCATGCTGTGTCTGAGCTATAACTGAAGTCTTGTCTAAATGATCCTGCAGTACTTCTTTAACTAGTGCCTCCATTAATTTTCCAGGAACAGAAGTTAAACTCACAGGTCTATAATTACTTGTGTCAGCCTTTGATCCTCCTTTGTGAATTGGGGTCACATTTGCACATCTCCAGTCCGTGGGTACCTCCCCTGAGTCCAAGGAAGCTCTCATAATTATGGCTAAGGGTATGCTTACTTCCTCTGCTGCCTCCTTTAATATAACTGGTTAGATCCCATCCACCCCGGGTGCCTTTCTTGTGTTTATCTTCAACAATTTCTCCTCCACTTTACTCTCAGTTATTACAAGATTCTCTAGCTTACTGCTAGAGTTGAATACACCTTTGGCTTTCCCCTCGCTAAATAACTCCCCATGAGTGAATGTCGATGCAAAATATTCATTTAGTTTGTTAGCTACCTGAGCAGGATCATCAACAGTTGACCCATCGATATCAAGTGGACCAATCTGATTCATCCCCTTCCTTCTAGAGTTTACATAAGTAAAGAACTCTGCTGTTTTTCTTTGCATCCCTTGCCAAAGATTTCTCGTAATCTGCCTTCGCCTGCCTAACTTCCTTTGTTTTTTTTTGTTTTTTTTTTTTTTTTGATTTGGTAGTTGTTGGCGCATCGGCTGCTGTGGCCATATTGCACCTCCCAAGGTTTTTGCAGTACTTTGATCCAAGCCCGAGGCGGGAATCGAACCCGCGACCTTTGGGTTGCCGGGCAGGTACTTTACCCACTCGGCTAGCCCGGTCGGCCCTTCCTTTGTAACTTGGTTACAGATCAACTTGTATCTATCATAGCCATAATTATGAGAGCTTCCTTGGACTCAGGGGAGGTACCCATAGACTGGAAATGTGCAAATGTGACCCCAATTCACAAAGGAGGATCAAAGGCTGACACAAGTAATTATAGACCTGTGAGCTTAACTTCTGTTCCAGGAAAATTAATGGAGGCACTGGTTAAAGAAGCACTGCAGGATCATTTAGACAAGACTTCAGTTATAGCTCAGACACAGCATGGTTTTGTTAAGGGGAAGTCTTGCCTGACCAACTTGATTGGATACTATGATGCAGTCACAAAAGAACTGGATGCAGGGAATAACTTTGATATTATATACTTGGATCTTAGAAAGGCTTTTGATACTGTTGCACATGGAAGACTGCTACACAAATTGGAGCAGTGTGACATTGGAGGCAAATTGCTGCTATGGATAAAGGGGTGGTTGAGGGGGAGAAGACAGAGAGTGGTAATCAATGGACACTGCTTATCGTGGACTAATGTTATTAGTGGAGTCCCTCAGGGCTCAGTGTTGGGTCCATTATTGTTTTCTGTATTTATAAATGATATTGATGATGGTATATCAAGCTTAATGTCCAAGTTTGCAGATGATACAAAGGTTGGCAGGGTTGTCAAGGACACTACTGACACTATGCTGCTGCAACAGGATCTGGAAAGGTTGAGCAGATGGGCTGAGAGGTGGCAAATGAAGTTTAACATTGACAAATGTAAAGTACTACACATGGGAAAAAGCAACCCCAGAGCAACGTATCAACTCTGTGGTACTACACTGACAGTGGTAGAGAATGAAAGGGACTTGGGGGTGATTGTGCAGGCAGATATGAAGTTCTCTGAGCAGTGCAGACGGGCTGCAAGAGTAGCTCATGGAGTATTGTCAATGATATACAGGAATTTTTCCAGCAGGGATAAGGAGGTGATTATTCCATTGTATAAGGCAATGGTCAGGCCACACCTAGAGTACTGTATACAGGTCTGGAGGCCTCATTTCAAGAAGGATGTAGAGCTGCTGGAACGAGTACAGAGAAGGGCAACAAGATTAGTGAATGGAACAAAGGGGTGCTCTTACGAAGAAAGGCTTAAGTTTTGCAAATTACAGTGTCTGGAGACTAGGCACCAGCGAGGTGATCTGATAGAGGTGTATAAAGCCTTGAATGGTTTAAGCATGCTCAATGCTGATGGGATTCTTCCTCTAGCTCAGAAAAATCACCTGAGAGGGCATAAATTCAAATTGAGGAAAGACAGATGTAGGATAGACGTGTGGAAATTTGCCTTTAGCCAGCGGGTGGTTGGTTGGTGGAACAGACTGCCATCCCTTGTGGTGGAGGTTGATAGCCTAAATAAGTTTAAGGCTCAGCTGGACAGGTATTTTGAACGAACAGAGGGGTGAAGTGGAAGTGGGTTTTTTTTTTTTTTTTGGCTGATGCTGCATAAGCTTGCTTTCTTGCATCAAATGCCTCTACTAATGCTAATAGGCTTCTGTGTCATGTGTTAATTTGTATGTATCCCATGGCATGTTTCTTCTCTGCCGTATGCCTCATCAGTTCATCTGACATCCATTTAGGCCTAAACCTTGAACAATATTTCTTAGTTGGTATGTAAAGCCTAGTAGCTTCCAAGATAAGTTCTTTGAATACTTCCCATTTTGCATTTGCTGTTGGTAACATTATTAGTTGGTTCCACTGTATAGAATTTAAATACTGTCGCAGTCCATCGTAGTCGCCTTTACGAAAGCAATAACCCTTCCCTTTACCCCTTATGGTAGTTACCTCTTTGAGTAAATCCCACTTCAGCACACTGTGATCACTGCCACCTAGTGGTTCATTTATCTGCAGATTCTTAATGCATGAAGAATCACTGCTGATAATGAAATCAAGAGTATTCCTCCCTCTAGTTGCCTCCCGAACATGCTGATGTATAAAACAATCATCCAATAAATCCACAAAAGCCTTGCTAGTGTGTGAGTGACCATTCCCCAAATTCCAGTCAATATCTGGGAAATTAAAATCTCCCATTATAAGACTCTCTGATTTACTGGCCCACTCTATTTCCCTGTACAGTTTCTTATTGTACTCATCAGAGTCATTAGGCCTATAGCACACTCCTACTCTCAATTTTGATCTCCCAATGCTTATGTCACACCAAACTGACTCGACACTGCACTGTCCAGCGATATCCACTGGTTTCACTTCCTTGGATTTTATGTATTTCTTAACTAATAGCATAACCCCTCCTCCCTTCCTATCCAGTCTATCCTTTCTGTAGACGTTGTACTCCCCAAATTCCAGTTCTGCATTCCTTATATCTGTGTGACACCACGTCTCTGATATCCCCACAATATCTGCCTTTGATGTTTTGAGCAATACCTCAAATTCATCAAGTTTATTTACTAAATTCCTAGCATTGGTGTACACGCAAGTATACATGCACCTATTTCTATTCTTAGCTACCCTAACACAACCCATGTGTTTACTTGTACCGCAATGACTCCCAGCAGTCTCTGAAATATCCTGCATCCTGTTTTTCAGGCTTCTGCTCATTCCAATAGAAGCAGTGCAAGAATCTCTTTCACCTCTGCCGGTGGCTACTGTTAATCTATTCGTCTTTGTCTCCCCCCAAATTTAGGCTATCAACTTCCACAACAAAAGATGGAAGTCTGTTCCACCAATCAACTACCCACTGACTAAAGGCAAATTTCTGCACATCTATTCTACAACTGTCTTTCCTCGATTTGAAACTGTGCCCCCTCAGGTTCTTAATCTGAACAAGAGGAAGAATCCCATCAGCATTGAGCTTGCTCAACCCATTCAAGGCCTTATACACCTCAATGAGATCGCCTTATGGGTGCTGCAATTTGCAGAACTTGAGCCTTTCTTAGTAAGAGCACTCCTTTGTTCCTCGCACCAATCTTGTTGCCCTTCTTTGTACTCGTTCAAGCAACTCTACATTCTTCCTAAAATGAGGCTTCCAGACCTGTACACAGTACTTTAGGTATGGCCTGACCATTGCCTTGTATAACGGGATAATCATCTCCCTGTCCCTGCTAGCAAAATTCCTATATATCATTGACAAGACTCCATAACCTGACCTGGCTGCCCGTCTGCACTGCTCAGCAAACTTCATATTTGACTGCACAATTACCCCCAGGTCTTTTCCACTTCCCTGAGTGTAGTATCACACAGTTGGTATGTTTCTTTTGGATTACTGCTACCCATATGCAGTGCATTTGTCAATGTTAAATTTCAGTTGCCACTTCTCAGCCCATTTTCCCAACTTATCTAGATCCAGTTGGAGTAGCACACTGTCTTTACATTCGTTAACAACCCTGCCAACTTTGTATCATCTCCAAACTTGTACATTAAACCTGATATACCTTCATCAATATCGTTGATAAATATACAAAACAACAATGGGCCCAACACCAAACACTAGAGAACTTCACTAATAACATTTGTCCATGAAGTGCAATGTCCGTTGATTACCACTCTCTGTCAGCTCCCACTCAACCATCCCTTTATCCATTGTAGCAACTTACCCTTAATGCCATACCTCTCCAATTTGTAAAACAGTGTTCCATGTGCAACAGTATCAAAAGCTTTCCTGAAATCCAAGTATGTGATATCAAAATTATTTTTGGCATTCAGTTCCTTTGTGACTACATCATAGTATCCAATCAAATTGGTCAGACAAACCTCCCTTTAACAAACCCATGCTGTGTCTTAACTATTACTGCAATCATGTCTAGATGATCCTGCAGTGCTTCTTTAAGTGGTGATTCCATTATTTTCTCCGGAACACAAGATAAACTAACAGGTCCATAGTTACTTGTGTCACCTTTTGAACCCCCTTTGTGAATTGGTGATACATTTGCACACCTCCAGTCCATGGAAGCTCTCATAATTATGGCTAAGGGTTTACTTGCTTCCTCTTTTAATATAACTGGATAAATCCCTTCCACCCGAGGTGTCTTTTTTATGTTTAACTTCAACGATTTCTCCTCCACTTTGCTCTCAGTAATTACAAAATCACTTAGCTTGCTCTTAAGAGTTTTTAATAAACCTCTGGCACTCCCCTCATTGAATAACTTGTCATGTGTGAATTTAGATGCAAAATACTCATTGTTTATTAGCTACCTAAGCATGATCATCAGTAGTCAACCCATGTATGTTAAGTGGTCCAATCTGATTCATCCCTTTCCTTCTATAGTTTACATAAGTAAAGAACTCTTCACTGTTTTTCTTTGTATCCTTTGCCAAAGATTTCTCGTAATCTGCCTTCACCTGCCTAACCTCCTTTTTGACTTGATTACAGACTATGCCATAGGCTTCTGTGTCACCTGATACTTTATATGCATCCCATACATTTTTCTTCTCTGCCACGAGCCTTGTTAAGGCGCCTCCTTACCCAGGTGGGCAGGAGCAGCAGTGCGTATTACACACTTTTTGATTAGACCGGGGGTTCAAGCCTGTGCCCACCAAATACGGAGGATGTGGAAAGGTCAGGGAATGCCCACTGCATATCCCCGTGGAGCAATATGGCCTTAGCTGCTAATGCTCCTAAAAACCAAATAACAAACAAACAACAACAGAGCCTCGTTAATTCATCTGACATCCATTTAGGCCTAAACCTTGAACAGTATTTCTTAGTTGGAATGAAAAGCCTAGTAACTTTCAAAATCAAATCCTTAAAGGCTTCCCATTTAGAATTCAACTTTGATAACATCATCAGTTGATCCCACTACAGAATTTAAAAACTGTCTGAGACCCCTTTACGAAAGCAAAAGCCCTTCCCTTTAGCCTTGACGGTAGTTACATCTTTAGGTAATTCCTTTAAGTAATTCTTTATAAGTAGTTATAAAGAATGTGACCATTTCAAACATGAAAAATACTGTAAATTCAGAAATATAGTTAAAGATGGGAAATAAATCAGAAATTATTATTAGCTATATGGTGCAAGGAAGCCTGAGGCTTATGTTGCACCAGCCAAAAAAAGTTACCGTGTGTGAGAGAGAGAGAGAGAGGGTGTGTGTGTGTGTGTGTAGAAGGGAATCACCAAGAAAGAGAAGAATGATGATATCCATCTGAGGACCTAGGGTGTGCCAAGCCCATACTCACTAGATGTGAGCCCTGTGGTTAAGTGGGAATGAATAAATTTTCTAACATTTTAAAACAATTTATTAACACATATATATTAAAAAATGACTACTTACATGATACGCAAAAAATATTAGTACATTTTTAAGAATTGTGTCGAAAAATATTTGGTTATTTTTTGTTGTACACTGGATTCTACTGTACACCATTCATAAAAATGTTCGAGTTTGTTTAAACTTTAACCCCTCAGATATATTTTCTGTTTCATTTTCTCCCCACTGAAGGCCTCGATGTAAAGTTTCAAATGCTGCCAACATTTCTTGTTGGGAATGTTTAATATTGCCCTAATTTTCATCCAACTCATCGTCGATATTGTCACTAGTTCATATGCTCCAAAATGTTGGAGTCACTCGGATATTCAACTACTATGACATCATTATCAACTCCTAAAAATTTGTCAAGAACGATTTCTCCACTGATCAAACCTCGCTTGGAACTCTTTCCAAGATTTTTCAATGTGTTCTATTAGTTCACCCCTTTCATCTCTATTAATTAGCATTTTAGCAAAACCTGCTTTTGCGAAACAGTTAATCGTTGTTTCTGTGACATCTCACTTTCGCAAACTCTGATATGCACAGCCACAAATCTATAACAGAATCTATAGGCTGGTTGGTTTCCATTCTCAGTATAATTTTTTTCAGTATGAGCCTTTGGTAGTGCATTTTCAAATTCTTGATAATGCCCTGGTCCATTTTCTGCAGTCATGGCTGGATTTAAACTTGTGCTTAAGCTATAACACTATGAGACCCTTCTCCCTTACTGTTCACCTGTGACAATATTAAAAAAGGATTTTTTAAGATAAATCTGGCACTTGCTGCAGTTAAGACAAATTATTTAGAAGGAAGAAAACAAGCTTCACACTTGTGAGTTTCAAAATTACCCAGTGAAGGTGTGCAGGGCAGTTGTCGACAATCAATGGGATTTTTCTGTCCTCTTTCGTCATCATTCTATCGAAATTTAAAGTCTACTGCTCAAAAATTTCACTTGTCATTCAAGATTTTTTGTTGTACTTCTAATCCAATTCTAACAACTTGACTCCTTTGAAACGTCGGGGTTGTTTACTTTTGCCTATTACGAAAAGCTTCAGTTTTTCATTACCAGCCATATTTTCAACCAAGAGTGTAATTCTCTCCTTACTATTTTTACAACCTACACATTTATCACTTTTAAAAGTCAGTGTTTTGTTCAGCAAACATTTAAAAAATAGACCTGTTTCATCAACGTTGAACAAGTATTTGAACTCATAGACCCCCATAATTTTTTTAAAAACTGTTTCTTTCCAATGGATATAATTTTCGATTGCAACTCCACTTTCATCAGAAATAATTATTTCGAGTAAGCCATGACGCTTTTTAAATTTGTACAGCGAACCAGAACTGGCTTGGAATGTTTTGTGCCACAGAAAAGATGCGTACTCCATACCCTTTTCTTTTATTAATAGCGCTGATCTCGGCATGTTTTGGTCTGGAATCAACTTCATCCACTTAAAAACTGCTTCATCTACACCTTCCCAAAGGCATAATTTCACATGCTTCCGATTGGGTCCCGTTTCCTCAAACAGTTTGATAATCGAAACAGTTTTTCAGAATGGTTAACACACGACTGGCAGGAATACCAAATTTTAAAGCAATTCCTTTTTCTTTTTTTAAATCTCCAATCTACACTATTAAGCACTTTCACTTTTTCAGCTACACTCGAGGATTTTCTCTTAGATCCCTTCCATCTTAGACACTGTAAGGTTGCTTGCACAGCAATTAAAAGAAAGCTAAAATTAGGGACCACTTGTAGCTACCATGTAAACAGAGACAGGTGAAATTTAATGAAAGTGTGGATGATTAATTTCTTTGAAACAACATGAATTTCCAAGATAAAGGAAAATCACTCTCTCCTAATTCTCTAATGGGATGCTTACAGTAGAAAATAGGTTGACCAGAGCCAATGACTGCGGACAGCTGACCAGCAGGACTTCTCGGTATAGTAGTGTATAAGTTTTATAGGTTTTATTTCTTTTTAGTCATTGCTGACCCACTGCTGGCAAAGGCCTCTCCCAGAACCTTCCAGCTTTTTCTATCCTGCACCATGGTTGGCCAGTTTCCTCCTGAAGGGTTTTACAGGCACCATTAAATTGTAAAATGTTTTAGCCCTTAATTTGTGGAATTAATGCCTTTAGCTGTTAAAAACTAAAGGGATTAATGCTTAATCCTTTTAGCTCTTAATTCATGCTTTCTATAACATCAGCTTTATTGCCTAAAGGCCAGAGGTGCTAACAATACATACCAGGTCTTTCGAAATTAGTTCGTTATATGGAAATTTTCTTTGTTATACGGAAACTAATTTCAATGTAATGACCAAAGGGAAATCAAAAAGTTCGCTATATGGAAGTTCGTTAAAGAGAGGTCCGACTGTAGATATTAAGTAGCTGTTGGAGTGATGTGCCCCTGTATCAAACTTAGAAGACAAGTATATGACATATCATTATATTCTGTAGAGTAGCAACATATATGTATACACTACAACAAACCAATGCAGATCATGAATGGTGAAAGGTGGGGGGGGAACATCAGCTGTCAAACTCTGCAGTAGACTGATGTAATAATCTCACAATTCCATGTTATAATCTCACCATCTTTCATCATGCTGTAAAATAAATGCAATAAATGAAAATCCTACACTGGAGGATTTTCTCTTAGATCCCTTCCATCTTAGACACTGTAAGGTTGCTTGCACAGCAATTGTTCCAAACAGACTCTGGAAACCATTGAATGCAACTTCCTGCCAGGGAGCTACATATAACCATATGGTAGTATCACAATTATTTTATTTTTACTGTATTTTTTTTAAAAAAAAATTTATTTTATACTTTTACATTTTGTTGGTAGTGACAAGATTTGTGTTAGTATGATTAGGTAAATTTGCAGAATGCACCTTATGTGCTGTTTGGAAAACCTTATAAAAGGTGTGTATCCATAACTAGTGGATTTATGAAACCATTCATCAAGTTTTTTTTGAAATTTGAAAGGAAAAGGT
Source organism: Mastigoproctus giganteus (assembly GCF_048544385.1). Classification (NCBI taxonomy): domain Eukaryota; kingdom Metazoa; phylum Arthropoda; class Arachnida; order Uropygi; family Thelyphonidae; genus Mastigoproctus; species Mastigoproctus giganteus. The sequence continues at coordinate 196,062,896 of NC_143579.1, forward strand.
TTGAGGAATTACAAGCAGAAAACATCATTGGACTTATCTAGTCTTATGAAGGAGAACTGTCTGCAGAATATTTGGTGGAGCCTACACAGGAAACAAGAAGAGAAAGAGAAATAAGATGTAATGCAACTGGTTGATTTGATCACCAGTTGTCTGGATCCTTGGCTTTACTTCCTTAGAAAACATCAGATATGAACTGAAACTTGGAACAAAGTTTACAATTTGGTAGGAACTTAATTTCAGACTTGGCTACCAACAGGTGATCAGAAAGAAACAATGCGCATCAAAGCAGCCCTCCCTAACCCAATTTTTTAATGTTTCGGGTATTACTACCACTCTCCATCAAGCACAATCCTACTCCAGATAGGAGTCCATTGTTCCCTTCTGTGTGTGATACGTCTGTTGAAGGATCAGCAGTTTAGACTTCTGATCCTTCAACACAATTAACTCCCACTCCTTCATCTGTATCACCATGTGCTATTGTGACATTGCTATTGGTGAGCAATCATATGATTCTCTTTTTTCCTTTACTATAATCTTGTTTCTTGGTGTGTGTGTGTGTGTGTGTGTGTGTGTGTGTGTGTGTGTGTGTGTGTGTGTGTGTGTGTGTGTGTGTGTGTGTGTGTGTTCCAAAGGAGTTTGGAATGTAACCTACCTTTCACAGTGTAAAGTATATTTATATAATGCTGATTCAAATCACATGCCGCTTTCTCTGACCAAACTTCTTCATGTTATAAAAAGGCTAGCTGAAATTATATATTAATAGATGAGTTTATATACTAAAATATCCAAGTTCTTGTCATATTTTTTAAAAAGTTATGACTGTTTTTTACAGCCTTGCTAATGATGACCTTGCTAGCTTAGATGCCAATCTGTTTAAGGAATTAACTGGAATGAGAAGTTTAGATGTATCTGGCAATAGGCTCAGAACCATTCCCAATATGTGCTTACATTCATTGAGAAAATTAAATTGTGAAGACAATTTGATAAATGATGTCCAGTTTCTTAATAATTTTCCAAATCTACGGGAATTATCGTTAACTGGAAATCCACTGTCAGTGAGTATTAATTTTTTTAAATATTCAGAATAAATGAGTGTTATAAATTTGAAAAATTTGTTTGGCATATTAACCTTGAAAACTGATAATTAGCATTAGCAGTGGCAAATGATGCAAGAAAACAAGCTTATACAGTACCAGCAAAAAAAAAAAAAAAAAAAAAAAAGACATCTCCCATTTTACTTATTTGTTCCCTCCAATAGTTTATCTAGTTCTTCCTTGAATTTATTTAAGCAGTCAACTTCCACAGTAACAGATGGAAGTTTGTTCCAGCAATCATCCACCTGCTGGTTAAAAGCCAAACTTCCACATATCTATTTTGTAACACAACCATCTTTTCTCAATTTGAATTTGTCCCCTTTTGTGTGTGGCCTGGTCAAGAGGGGATACAAATTCAAATTGTGTGTCCCCTCTTGTATCACCTGATAATTTATGTGCATCCCATGCACTTTTCTTCTCTGCCACTTGTCTCAATTCTTCTGACATCTATTTAGGTCTAAGCTTTGAAAAGTATTTCTTTGTTGGTATAAAAAGCCTAGTAGCTTCTTTGATTACTTCCCCAAATACTTCCCATTTAGAATTTTGCCGTTGGCAATATCATCAGTTAGTCCCACTGCACACAATTTTAAAACTGCTAGAGACCATTGTAGTCACCCTTACGAAAGCAAACGGCGTTTCATTTACCCCTGAAAGTAGTGATGTTTTTAATTAAATTCCACATCAGTACACTGATTGCTACCACCCAGTGAGTCTTTTACTTGTAGAATCTTAATGCATGAAGAATCACTGCTGATAACCAGATAAAGAGTATTGCTTCCTCTTGTTGGCTTTCTAGCATCCTTCTGTAGAAAACAGTCATCCAAGAAATCCACAAGTCTTTCTAGTGTGTTAGTGACCAACCCACAAATTCCTCTCAACACCTGGAAAGTTAAAATCCCCCGTTATGAGACATCCTGTGCTGACCCACTCCATTTCTCTGCATAGCTATTTGGTATATTCATTGCAGTCTATAATACACTCGTACGCTCAATTTTGTTTTCCCAGTGCTTATATCACACCAAACTGACTCGTCACTCAAGTTAAATGGATGCACTGCCTTAGATTTAATATTATTCTTAACTAAGAGCATAACCCCTCCACCTCTCCTGTCTGCCCTTCCTTTATACACTCTACTCCCCATATTCAAATTCATTATCACTAATGTCTGAGTGACACCACGTCTCTGCTATTCCTACAATGCCTGCATTCGACGATTTAATCAGTACCTCAAATTCATCTATAATGCCCCTAGCATTAGTGTGCATGCAAGCATACATGCATGTGTTCTTACTCTTAGTTACCCTAACACAGTAACTACACATTGATTTGTTCCATGATGATCCACAGCAGGGCCTAAAATTCCAGACACCTTGCTTTCCAGGCTGCTGCACATACCAATAGGAAAAATGCAAGAATGACTTTCACCTTTGCCTGCAAAGGTGAAAGTCATTCTTGCATTTTTAGTCAATACACAGACTAATAGTTTTACTATTAGTCTGTGTATCCCCCCCACCTAGCAGTTTTCCGACTGATCTATCACTGCCTTAATAGCATCAGCAAATATTCTCGTGCACCTTCTACTCAAGTGTATCCCATCCCTGTAAAAACAGTCTCTCCTGTTATTTCAGGTTCTGTGATTTAATACGTTACATAAGTACAGTATACTGTGAATGCTTTCATAACACAGTTTACTTATTTCTTCTTGGATTTTAATAAAAACTAAAATATAACATATATTTAATGTTTCTGTTGTGACTAAGCAAATAGGAATAATTCATGAATTATATATTTAGTAAACTGATAACAAAAAACAAACATAATATTCAGTGCTACATCTATAGTACAGTCAGTCCTCGTATAGCACGATAGTTGTGTTCTTAGAATCCCTCGTGCAATATGAACAACAGGCCCTATGGGGAAAAATAGGGTTAGGTGCCGACCACCCAAGACTGAACACACATTTGTAGCCAAAACATTACCAAACACAATAAATAATCGTAATAAAATACGTAAGTATTTTATTACGACTATTACGTAATAAAATATTGCTAATGCTTTTGCTTCTATCTTAATCAAACTTGTTTTTTTGTTTGATTTTCTATCCAAACAGATGACAGCCATTCCATCTCTTCCAATTCTTGTGTCTTAATCTAATGGATTTTAATTACACTTTGAGTTGTTCCTGCTATGAAAGTTGTTTTTGTTTTCTCTGCATTCTTTGTAATTCTTGGCATTGCCTCATTTAGGTCTGTGGCACGTGCAATATCACATAGTCTTTCATTTCGCTCAAAGCATTTCACAATTTCATATTTTTTTCTCTATCGACAGAGGCGGACTGGCCATAAGCCTTACCGGGGAAACCCCAGTTGGCTGGAGGCCGGTGTGATTTTGGCCATAAACGCTAGTATGAGGCCACTATAAATTTTCCCAGGTAAGAATTTTTGATCCAGTCCGCCTCTGTTTATCGATATTGCTTTTCTTTTTCTCTCTGAATCTGTAGTGTCTTCACCAGGATGCTTCCTTTTCACACCTTTTAAGTATTTTACTCATTTTTAGGGAATAAAGCAAAATTACAAAACGAGGAGGCACGCTTGATACACATAAACAAAGCTGTGTGCGTGTAGCAACTGAATAAACAACACCGTAAAGGCAGAGATACACTATTAACACCTCACATTTTACTAAAGCACATTTCTAGGGGTTACTACCATAAAACAATAAAAACAATTTCCAGTTATAAACTGGTTATAAACTATTTTCTGTTATAAACTGGTAGTAAACTCGATCTAATTGCATTTGCTATAATACCGATAGCTGGAATTGTTTGGGTTTTTACGTTATTATGGTGAAATGTGTTTCTCCTTCACTGATGTAAGAAACATAAATACATTTTCAGAATCTTCTCTTCATTTCTATTGTGTTGCGTTCAGTTGGGGTGATTCTGCGTTCGACTGCCATTTCTTGTAAACATAAAGGCGAATTGTGCATAAGCGAATTCGGTTCGTGTTATATAAGATATCGTTCCCCTATTTATAAATCGTGTATGATCGAATTCGTGTAATGTAAACACGTGTTATACGAGGACTGACTGTATATGTTATATGGATAAGTGATGAGATATGCATGAAAAAAATTAATAATAATAAAAAAATAAATAACAATAATTGTCAGATTTCTTTTTATTTTGTCGATAACAGGAAATGTGTACAGATTTTAACTGTACAGGCAAAATTTGAAAAGCCAAATGTCTATTTGAAGGTATTGACCTCTCAAATTTAAGGCTACCATGACAAGTTGCCTAACACTACACCATTAGTAACAATTCTCTAAAAATGTAACACAACTCAAAGGTTTACAATAAATAATGAATGCATCTGTTAATCATATTTAGCAGTCACATGAGCCTGAACCATGGTCCATTTGAAGGTGCACTACTGAACTCTCACACGTGATCACTTGGTTATGTCAGACCTAAAAAAAAAAAAAAAAAGCTGGTTTATATTCTGACATAACCACCATATCACAGGAGTTTAGATTAATTATTTTAATGATGAATACAATCATTAACCGTATTCAGCAGTTTTCCAGAACCTCTTCACTAAGTATAAATATCAGTTTAGTTGGATTAATATGTAACAAATATTTCAACAAAATGATATTTATAATGAGATTCAAGCTTTAATATGAGTTTTATATGAAACCAAAGAATTCCTCCCGAAGGCAACAATTAATAGTGTAGATCGATGGTTTTAATGCTAGTACTCGCCTTCCAGAGTATTAATAGCAGTAAATGTCACAATAACAGAAGTGCAGTATTATTTTGTGGATTTATTGGATGACTGTTTTTTACAGCAGCAATTTAGAGAGGCAACAAGAGGGAGTAATACTCTTGATCTTATAATCAGCAGTGATCACAGTGAACTGATTTGTGATTTACTAAGGTGTAACTAGAATCAAGGGTAAAGTGAGGGGCTTTGTTTTCATAAAAGTGGCCACAGTAGTAGCAGACAGTTTTTAAATTCTATAGAGTGGGACCAACTGATGATGTTACCCTCAGCAAATTCTAAAGTGTTCAAGGAATTAATCATAGAAGCTACTAGACTTTTCATACCAATTAAGAAATACTCAAGGTATAAGCCTAAATGGATGTAAGATAAACTGATGAAACTTGTGGCAGAGAAGAAAAGTACATGAGATGCATATAAATTATGAGGTGATACAGAATATAAATTGGTAGATATAAATTAGTCTGCAATCAAGGCACAAAGGAATTTAGGCAAGCTAAGGAAGGTTATGAGAAGTCTCTGGCAAAGAAAAACAGCAAAGACTTCTATGCTTATATTAACAGCCACTTGATGTCTATGGGCTCACTGTTGATGACATCACACAGGTTGCACACAAATTGAATAGGTATTTTGCACCTACATTCAAATATGAGGAATTCTTTAGGAAAGGGGATTCCAGAAGGTTATCAAACTCTAACAGGGAGCTGTTACAAACTCTAAATGATTTTGTAAAAACTGAGAGGAGAGTGGAAGAGAAATCGTTGAAGTTAAACACAAGAAAGGCACCTTGGGTAATTGGGATCTATCCAATTATATTAAGGGAGGTAGCAAAGGGAGTAAGCAAACCCTTAGCCATAATTATGAGAGCATCCTTGGATTCAGGGGAGGTCCCTCTAGACTGGAAAAGTGTGAATATATCCCCAATTCATATAGGGGAATCAAAGGGTGACACGAGTAATTACAGACCTGCTAGTTTAACTTCTGTTCCAGGGAAAATAATGGAGTCATTGGTAAAAGAAGTAATGCAGGATCATCTAGACAAGGCAGCAATTGTCCCTTCTCAGGGGATCAAAGGATGACACGAGTAATTACAGACTTGTTAGTTTAACTTCTGTTCCAAGGAAAACAATGGAGTCATTGGTAAAAGAAGTAATGCAGGATCATTTAGACAAGGCAGCGATTGTCTCTTCTCAGACACAGCATGGGTTTGTTAAGGGGAAATCTTGTTTGATTGGGTTTGATTGGATATAATGATGTAGTCACAGAGGAACTGGATGCAAAAAATAATTTTGATCTCATATACTTGGATTTCAAGAAAGCTTTTAATGTTGTTGCACATAAAAGACTGCTGTAAAAATTGGAGCATTATCACATTAAGGATTCTGCTATGGATAAAGAGATGGTTGACTGGGAGAAGATTGAAAACGGTAACCAACAGACATAGCTCTTCGTGGATTAATGTTATTAGCAGTTTCCCCCCATGGTTCAGTGTTGGTCCCACTGTTGTTTTGTATATATCAACGATATTGATGAAGGTATATCATGCTTAATGTCCAAGTTTGCAAATGATACAAAGGTCGGCACGGTTGTTAATGGCAGTGATGACAGTATGCTACTACAACAAGATCTAGAAATGTTGGGCAGATCGGCTGAGAAGTGGCAACTGATGGGCAACATTGACAAATCATTGACTGCTATCCATATGCAGTACTATGGATAGCAGTGACCCCAGAATAACATACCAATTGTGTGTTACCACACAATGGTTAGTGGAAAACGAAAAATACCTGGGGGTAATTGTACGGTCAATATGAAGTTCTCTGAGCAATACAGACCGGCTGCCAGGACAGATCATGGGGTTTTGTCAATAATATACAGAATTTTACTAAGGAAGTGTTTATTCCACTGTATAAGGCAATTGCCAAGACACATCTTGAGTACTGCAAGAGGGCTGGAGGCCTCATTTTAGTGTTCACAACTCTAGCTTGGTTCCGTTCTCTAGTCACACCGACCCAGCTGGTCGAGATGCTGAGGCTTTTGCAATTACTAATGACCTTGCAAAGATTGTTCATTTACCTAGAAGAATACTGGACAATCCTAACCATACAGCCAACACGCTTGATCTTTTTCTCACAAAAAATCCTTCTAAGTACACAGTCAAAGTGAGAGGTCCTTTAGGCACCTCAGATCACGACTTGGTGATTGTCTCTTCTCCAAGGGAGCCTTTATCTCATGGCTATTCCCAACCTCGTGTTGTTTGGCATTACAAGAATGTAAAATGGGATGACCTGCGAGATTTCTTTTCCTTGGTCAGATTACTGTTTCAAAACTTCTGCTGTCAACGTTTGCTCAGAATGTGTCAGTGAAATTATTCTTGCAGGAATGGAATCCTTTATCCCACACTCCACTTTAAAATCGCATCCTTTATCTAAACCTTGGTTTTCCAATAAACGTGCTAAGGCTGTTCAAGAGAAGAACATTGCATATCGTAATTGGTTTGTTTCTAATTCTTCAATTTCATTTTCTGCCTGCACCAAAGCTCGCAACAATTGTAAAGCAGTTATTAATCAGTCCAAACGAGAGTTTGAACAGGCTAAGAGAAGAAAACTTGCTTCTTGCCCTAATGGTAGCCGAGCATTCTGGTCTCTTGCCAAAGCTATTGGCTGCAACTTTTGCACATCTCTGCTCCCACCTCTGTCCAAACCAGATGGTTCTGTTGTCACTTCAGCCAAGGATAAAGCTGACCTGATAGCATTCCATTTTTCTTCCAACTCATGTATTAATGATCTTGGTAAAACACCTCCCACAATTCCCAGCAAACTCCATTCAGTGCCTCCTGTGGTCTTCCGTCAAAAGGATGTTAGAAGGATTTTGACGAATCTTGAAGCTAAGAAAGCTCCAGGTCTCGATGGTATTTCTTGACTTGTTCTCAAAACCTGTGCTCCTGAACTTACTCCTGTTCTTTGCTGCCTTTTTTCACTTTCTTATTCCAAAGGTGTTTTTCCTTCTGCTTGGAAATTTGCTCATATTCAGCCAGTTCCTAAAAAAAAAGGGTGACAAATCCCTCCCATCCAATTATCGTCCCATTGCAATTACTTCTACTCTTTCTGAAGTAATGGAGAAATCAATTAACCACCAATTCTTAAACTACCTAGGAACCTTCCATCTGATCAACGATCGCCAGTATGGATTCTGTCAGTGTCGATCCACTGGTGATATTCTGGCTTATGTTACCCATTTATGGACTAATTCAGTGGAAAAGTTTGGTGAAACACAAGCAGTTGCTCTTGACATCTCAAAAGCTTTCGATCGTGTTTGGCATAAAGGTCTTCTAAACAAGCTTCCATCGTATATGGTTTGCCAACTCTTTTTTGTAATTGGTTATCCAGTTTTCTTTCTGATGCTCAGTGAGGGTGATGGTAGATGGCTCTCTGTCTTCTAACTTCTCCAGTAATGCCGATGTCTCCTAAGGTTCAGTTCTTTCCCCCAATCTTTTCCTCTTGTAAATTAATGACCTTCTTCCATTGACTGCAAATCCTATCCATAGTTTTGCCGATGGTAGCACATTGCATTCCACTTTCCATTTTGAGAAACCTTGTCCTGCTCAATCAGCTTCAACTTCTCGAAAATCTGCTACCAATTCCTTAAATGCCGATCTCCGGGTAATTCTCCAGTGGGGCAAAGACAACTTAGTTGATTTTAATCCTTCTAAAACTCAGTCTTGTCTTATATCTTGCAAAAAGGATTCTTATGCTCCTATGCTTATCTTTGGTGACATTCCGATTTTTAGGCAAAATGATATATCTCTTAGGGATTATCCTGACAAATATTGCTTCCTCTACATCTAAAAAACTTGATTTTCTCTTTCGCTCTCGTTGTTACTTTTCTTCCAAACAGCTGCTCACTCTGTATAAATCGCAAATCCACCATGCCATGGAATATTGTTCCCACATCTGGCGTGGTGCCCCCAAAACCGCTCTCTGGCTTCTTGATTCCATTCAGAAGGGGGCAGTTAGGTTAATTAATGGTTCATCTCTAACAGAGTCTCTCCACTTGCTGTCTCATAGAAGTACTGTTTCTGCTGCATGCCTCTTCTACAGATATTTCTGTGGGCACTGTTCTTCTGAGTTCACTTCTATAATTCCCGCTCTCTCTTTCAAAAGAGTCCGAACACATACAGCCAACATCCATTTACTGTCAAACTTCAAACTCACAGAACCAACTTTTCATCTTCCTCATTTATTCATTCAGCTGCCGTTTTTTGGAACAACCTTCCTTCATATGCATTTCCTAAAAATTACAGTCTACAGAAGTTCAAGTCCAATGTCAACAAATATCTTCTTTTGTCTTCTCAACCTCCAACCCAAGCATGGTACTAAGTACTATAGGTTCTAATACCTCACGTGTTTGGGGTTTACATAAAAAATATATATACAGGGTGTCCCAGAAATATTGGTACAAACGTTTAGGGAACATCTAAAGGAATGTGAATCGCATAGGAACCCATAACCGGAAAGGTCACGGGAAAGTAGTAGCAGAGGCACAAGAAGCAGAAATGACACAAGACAGTAATTAGTGGCAAACATTTATTTCACATAATAACAATGGAGTACGAGATGGATGCATTTCATGATGTTACAACAGATGCTCGAAGGTTCCACTATGAGACGCAATGCATGCGTGACACTGACGCGGCATGGATTGGCGGACACGTTCGAAGCAGCAGCGCAGAAGAGTCTCACCACAATAGATTTGAGGGCCCTCCACAGAAAGAAATCAAGGTTCGATAAATCAGGTGAGCGTGGGGGGCCAGGCAACGGGTCCACCACTGCCAATCCATCGACGCCCAAAACACCTGTTCAAACGGTCACAAACACACCTTCCATAAAGGGCAGGTGCCCAGTCATGTCGAAACCAAATGTTGCATCTCACATTTGCTGGAACATGAAGTAACCCTGGTAGCACTTGTTCAAGAAAGATCCGAAATTTAGCAGAGTTCATGTGGGATGGTAACAGGTATGAGCCAACTAAGCAGTCACTGACCATACCTGCCCACACATTTATTGTGAAGCGATGTTGTGTCGCATGGGGGCGCGCGCCGTGTGGGTTGTTGTGGGCCCACACATGAGCATTGTGCTGATTAAATAAGTCTTCCTGAGTGAATTAAGCCTCAACCGTGACCAAAACATAAGTTGGAAAATTCAAGTCTTGAACACTTTCTTGGAGAAACCACTGCGCAAAAGCCACATGTGCAGGATGATCTTTGGGGAGCAAAGATCTGAACCCTTTGGAATGACGACCAACTTTTCATCTTCCATTTAATAATCCTTTTTCCCCTCCCCATGAAAGGGGTGTCAGGAATCATCGTGCCAGACATGCTGTACACTGCAATGAGACACTCCCGAGGCAGAGGTAACAGCACATATGCTGGTAGTAGGATTATTCTGGATGGCATTCAACACACTTTCTTCCAAGGCGGGAGTTCGCGTTGAACGTGGTCTGCCTGCACTACTCCTGTTACCTCTAAATGAATCATAATCGCACAAATTTAGAAGCACACGCACAAACAAATGGTGGTCCGGTACATGTCTGTCTGGGAAGCATTCTCCATAAATTCATTGAGCAGCTCATCCATTGCCCTCTGCTAATCCATACACTAGGTGCATGTCTGCCAGCTCACAGTTCGTATATCGATGCATGCTCTTCATGCGGCAACTACTGCTTGAATGAGTAAACCAGAAATTTTCCCTCTCACGAACTGATGAACAGTGCCGTGTACCGATTTACGGTGACGTTTCCGGTTATGGGTTCCTATGCGATTCACATTCCTTTAGATGTTACCTACCTCCCCTAAACGTTTGTACCAATTTTTTGAGACACCCTGTATATATATAATTCTTTTTATATTAACGGTACTGTTTAATTTTGTATGACTGTATCACTGTAAAGCCATGCTATTCCAACCGTGTTTCTTTTTCTTTTCCTTTTTCAATGCTAGTTATAAATTATTTCCATGCACTTGTATTCTAAATACGATATGTTAAGTCCGATTCGCTGCTATAAATTGCTTTCTCGTGTAGATATATTGCTCATTTGGTTTAAGCCTGCTTGCATTCATCTACTCTGCTGAATTTGTGCATTTCAGCTCCCTGCCTTTATTTTTCCCGCCAGCTCATTTTATCTGCGCATTTCTTAAAATACTCCAGGTATCATATACTTTCACTGTCTTATGATACTTTCGTTTCTCGGCATGTCTCGACACTCATATTTTTCCTTTCAATACAAGCATTTGGTATTAGCTCACTTTTATACTAACGCTTACAAATGCCAAAGCCCTTACTATAAGGTTGGGCTTCACAACCCCAGCAAGCTTAGTGTTATTCAATAACTTTTTCTATACTTTTTATCTTTCTGCTGTCTAATTCTAAAGTTCTTCCCATTCGTTAAACTATTAATGTAAATACGAGGGTGAAACGAACGCTCCTACTGTCCTACTTCTATTGCTATTTTTCATCTTTATATATTTAAATAATCCTTTTTCCCCTCCCCACTTTAATACCTCATCCTTATACCATTTGCTTGTTCCAAATCAATTTTGTAAAATACATTGATTTCTTATCTTTACAAAATTAAATCCTACACTAAATTCCACATATTTATAATATTAAGCGTATTGATATTAACTATTTTTATCCCAACTTGATACTTATTTTTACCTAAATAAATTACACTGCGTTGGGAGTCTACCTTGTCCATTCTGTATTAGAAAATGCTAATTTCTTTTCATTCTTTTTTTGGCCTTTCACTTTTCTTCTACTACTATGGACAAGTATAGTAATGCAGTTCCTAATACTTGGTCAGGTGTAGTTCCCTGATGAAATACCTGATCATGTATCAATATTTATTTCAGCTGACATCAGATCAAGAATTTTTGCATTACCTATATTAGACCATTTACTAAATATGTTCCCCCCCATATCTCATGTGAGCTATACCATTTTCATTTTATTTGCATTTTATTAGTATTTTGTTGTACCAATTTTACTTTACAGTTCCCCCATTTATATTGGTTTGGCAATTCAGCTCATAATTTACTTAATTCATCATACCTCTAGGATATTAACATTCTTTCACCTTTCACTAATCTACTACTCTTCTTTTTTTGCTTTACTCACCCTTATAGTTACTGGCACCTTGTATAACTTTCACATCCATTTATGCATACTTAATTAAATTAATATTATTACAACTTTATCGATAGATAAAAAGTTCAAATCATTGGATCTATACCATTAAGTACTATGTATTTTTATTTAAATCGCATTTTCACAAATTATTACAAATATATACAAATAGCCACAAAATATGCTCATATTATTATTTTCAGGCAATACAAAATATATCCTGAAAATAATAATTAAAAATTAATAATAATTACCCATTTCCATTATCATTTTTAAAACTATCTACTTTTTATTTTTATAATCAAATTCTTATGTAGTCAGGAAATTGTTTTATTCTTTGTGAAAGCGAAAAAAAAAGTATATAGGTTTGTCCATTATCGTTTTTATAACCATCTACTTTTATTTTTATAATCAAATTCTTATGTAGTCAGGAAATTGTTTTCTTCTTTCTGAAAATGAAAAAAAAATTGCTGCACATACATAGTACATTCCCAGTATATAGTCAGTGTCGCGCATGCTCAGTCAAGTCAGAACTGTCCGTCAGAATACTATTCACGCCAGGTTGGAGCTGGCGGTGACTTGCAGGTTGACCGTGACTCACAACACTAAAGTGCAGGATTACCGGCCATAATTATGAGAGCATCATTGGATTTGGGGGGATCCCTATAGATTGGAGAAGTGCATATACAGTGAAACTTCTCCTAACGGACATCTCTCTACAATGGACACTTTCAAATTCCCCAACTCTCCTCTATTGGTTTTAACGTGTTTTCAGTTTCTGTCTAGCGGACATTCTCTGTAACGGATGTGGACAGGCAATCTGCACTGTTTCGTTTAGATTAGCACTTAATTTGATCTCCCCATAACGGACAGCGGGCGAGCTCACGGCCCTTTTTCTAGGAACGCTTCTTCCACGTATTGCCTCAATCATGTGTTTATTTTCTATTTCCGATTCTCTGAATTTTATCAAGGTTTACGTCGTGGTTCTAAACCCTTTTTCAAGAATTTTAAGGCACGTGTAAAACTTCTGATGAATTCGGGGGGGGGGTTTTGGTCGGCCTTTCGTCTTGAGTTTCAGTTTTCAGTTTTGTTCAGTGTCGTGTGAAGTGCACAATGTCTTCTCGTAAACATTTAACTTTAAAAGATAAAGTCGAACTCGTTAATGTGTATGATCAGCAAAAAAATAGTATTCGCAATCTCGCTGCAAAATTCAAAATCGGGAAGACGCAGGTAAGCGACATCCTAAAGAAAAAAAATGAACTGCTCAAACAATTTTGGCAACAAGGAAATGATCAGGTTCAAAAATCATTCCCGAAAACTGTTGGACTTCAAATCGACAATGTTATGTATGAGTGGTTTTGTCGCGCACGTGCTAAAAAAATTACCATTAATAGGCCTATTATTAGGGAAAAGGCTTTGGCGGTTGCGAAATCTATGGGAGTAAATGAGTTCAAAGCTTCTGTGGGATGGCTAGACAAGTTCAAAACTTGGCATAAAATTTCTTGGAAAACCATGAGTGGTGAAGGTGGATCTGTTGATACTGGGGTTGTAACAGAGTGGACTGTCAAATTGGAAGATTTATGTCATGATTTTGAAGCTAAGGATATTTACAACTGTGACAAAACAGGGTTGTTTTTTAAAGCTCTTCCTGAAAAAACGAGTCTAAAAAACGAAAAGTGCCAGGGCGGAAAAATTTCTACGGAACGCTTGACTGTACTATTGTGTGCAAATATGCTGGGAGACTTTGAACAACCTCTTGTTATAGGAAAACCACAAAATCCTTGTTGTTTCAAGGGCATAAAGTTGAATCTTTTGAATGTTGACTGGAAGTCTAATAAAAAAGCGTGGATGACACAAGGTATCATGAGCGAATGGATAAGTCACTTTAACCAAAACATGATTTGTCAAAACAAGAAAATTATTCTTTTCATGGATAATGCTGCATCTCACCCGCACATTGAATTGTCCAACATTCAAATCGTTTTTCTGCCACCAAACACACCTGCAGAGTGTCAGCCCTTGGATCAAGGGATAATAAAAAATTTTAAACTTCACTACAGAAAATGTGTTTTAAGACATCTCATTGCAAACATGAACGATGTAACATGTGCAAGTGACCTTGCAAAAAAACTCAGCATCCTAGATGCGATTCAATGGATTTCCTCTTCAGTAAATGCAATTAGAAAACAAACTGTTGTGAACTGTTTTGTGAAGTCTGGCTTCTCAAACACAAAAATTGAAGTTGTGAACAGCAATGTGGAGCACCAAGAAGAACAAGAACTTTAACATCTATTGATAATGTATGATACTTCCGCTACAAGTGACCCTGGCTACAAAGATATAGACTCGAACCTCACTACAGAAGATGGTGCTCTATCAACGGCATTATCATCGATATTTTTCAAGAAGTTCCTCATGAGGATGAAGAAATGGAAGGAGGTCATTCTGTCAAAGAACATATTAATGACGAACCACCGATGAAAATAGAAGAAGCGCTCATACAAATCGATCGTTTAAAAATGTTTTTGACCGCTGAAGAAGATACTGAAGGACTTTCGATGGTTTCTTCACTCCAAACAAATGTTGAAAACAAAATTATCAGCCGGAAGAAGGTGCAGAAGAAAATAAGTGATTACTGTATGTATTTTTCTTAAGATAAAGTCATGTATGTATATTATTTACAAAAATATTGTGCAAAATCTGTATATAATTTAATTTAATTTTACATTAAATGTTTAACTATTTTTCTTTATCTCTTGTGTATGTAATTGTATATTATTTACAAAAATATTATTCAAAATCTGTATATATTTTAATTTAATTTTACATTAAACGTTTAACGATTTTTCTTTCTTTCTTTTTTTTTTCTCCCTCAGACTTCTTGTTAGCGGACACTTCTCTCTAACGGACACATTCTCGTTCTCCATGGCTGTCCGTTAAAGGGAAGTTTCACTGTATATCCCCAATTCGTAAAGTGAGAGCTCAAAAGGTGACATGAGTAATTATTACAGACCTGTTAGCTTAACATCTGTTCCAGGAAAAATAATGGAATCACTGATTAAAGAAGTAATGTAGGACCATTTACACATGCATACAATTATACTGCAATCACTGCATGGATTTGTCATGGGGCAGCCTTGTCTAACCAATCTGATAGGTTACTATGATGCAGTGATCAAGGAACTGGATGCATAAAATAATTTTGACAGCATATATTTGGATTTCAGGAAGGCTTTTGATACCGTTGCACATAAAGGACTGCTGTACAAACTGGAACAATGTGGTATTAGTGGCAAGTTACTGCTATGGATAAAGGGATGGTTAAGTGGAAAAAGACAGGGAGTGGTTATCAATAGGCACTGCTCTTCGTGAAGTAATGGTATTAGTGGATTTCCCCATGGTTCTGGACTTGGTCCATTGTTGTTTTTAGTATTTATCAATGATATTGATGAGGCTGCCTCCATAGCCAGGTGGGCAGGAGCAGCAGTGCATAGCACACGCTTCTTGATTAGACCGGGGTTCGAGCCCATGACCACCAAATACGGAGGATGCGGAAAGGTCAGGGAATGACCACTGCATATCCCTGGAGCAATATGGCCTTAGTTGCTAATGTTCCTGAAAAAAAAAACCAAATAAATAAATAATAATAAATGATATTGATGAAGGTATATCAGACTTAATGTCTAATTTTGAAGATGATACAAAGGTTGGCAGGGTGGTTAGTGACAGGCATCAAGGTGAGCTACTGCAACAAGATCTGGGAAAATTGGTCATTACCCCAGAGTAATGTACCAGCTGTGTGGTACTTCACTCAGGGTAGTGGAGAATGAAATAATGTTGCATTTTATGCACTGTTGATTAGAAAGTATTACAAAACTTGGAGTAAATATTTACAAACATCAAAAACATTTTGCTTTGTTTTTGATGTTTGTAAACTGATAGCTGTTTAACTCAGTTTTTTACACTGATTTCAGATATATTGTTTGTTTGTTTCTATCATGTACATTTTGTTTTTTTTATCATATGTTTTTTTTTTTATCTCAAATCACTTAAGTTAATGTCATTAGTTATATTATTGAGTGTATGAAATTAGCAGTAAATGCAAGGAATTTGTAAACTAATTTTTCACATGTTGGCAGCACTGCTTTTAGTCATTTGTTCCTTAACCTTGAGAGCTCCAAACAGCATTGTTTATCACTGTGAGCTCAGTTTATTTTTGAGGTTTTTATGTCAGACTTGTGTTGAAAAGTGAATAAAATGTCTTCCCGCAAGTATGTGACTAATCCAAATTTATTTAGTTTTATATATGTGGAAGTTATGTGGTCCTTAAGCAAAGACAAGGTATTACAGAATTTGTTAAAAATGTGTGATTATTTTGGAGTGAAACTCGGTGGCCAAGGTGAACAATAGGCTCCACATAAAATTTGCCAAACCTGTCGAAACATTGAGATTGTGGTAAAATGGTGAAAAGAAGGCTATTCCAATTGCAATTCCTATGATTTGGTCGGAATGTATAAACCACTGTGGTGACTGTTACTTTTGCTTAGTTGATGAAGAGGGATACAATGCAAAGAGTAAGAAGAGCTTTATGTATCCTACTATTCCATCTGCCAGTAGACCAGTCCCACAGGGAGATAACCTGCTGATTCCATGCCCTGAAGAATGTAGTAGCAGAGAACGTTGAAAATTAAGCTTTTGAAGACAAAACTGAAATCTACAAGCCTGGAGATGTTGAGTCCAGCCCTCAACTGTTTTCACAGCATGTACCCAATGATCTGGTAAGGAATTTAAATTTACCAAAGGAATATGCAGAACTCCTTGATTCTAAACTTAAGTCATAAAAGTTTTCTAGCACATGGGGATGTTTTTCTCATGTTAAAGTACAGACAGAGGAACAAGAACTGGTGCCTTACTTTTCTGTGTAATTACTTACTATTTAGGTATTAGTGACAATCCTACCCAGTGTAGACTTTTTATTGACTCATCAAAGAGGAGTCTCAAAGGAAATAAATATGGGTCAATTTCAGTAGCTCGCTCTCTGCTCATTTGAAAGTAACATATGAGAACTTGAAAAAGTTGTTGACAAATATTAAATATGATGAAGAACATGATTGGTTGGTCTGTGGTAACTTTAAAGTGATAAGCATGTTTCTTGACAGCAATTTGATACACAAAAATACCTTGCTTTTTGGGTGAGTGGGACAGTCGGGCAAGGAGTAAACTCTGGTATGCAAGGTCTAGCCAGAGAGGGACAGTTTGTTGCCTAGATCAAAGAATATAGTTCATAAACCACTGGTAGACTGCAAAACTGTCCTCCTTCCACTCTTTTACATTAAACTGGGTTTGATAAAACAGTTTATGAAAGCTTTACCTCAGGAAGGTCCCTCCTTCAACTACCTTTACACTAAATTCCTATCAGTCACCTAAGCGAAGCTAAAACAAGATATTTTTGTTGGACTTCAGATTTGCAAACTGATGAGGGACCGAGATTTTGAGGGAACTATGAATAAAAGAGAAAAACAGGCATGGATCGGATCTGTTGTTGAGAACAAGGATCCAGACTACAAGAATATAGTTGAAAATATATTTGGCAAACTTCAGAAAGTCTGCAACATGAGTGTCAAGGTACCTTTTTTTTACACTCCCACATTGATTACTTCCCAGAAAATCTAGGAGGTGTTGGTGAAGAACAGAGTGAGTGGGTTCGGACAGGACATTAAAGACATAGAGATGAGGTACCGGAGCAGATGGAATGGAATGGCTGACTGTTGCTAGATGCTGAAAAGGGACTGTAAAGTAGAAGGATCTGCAATAAAATCAAAGAAACGAAAATTTTATCCATCATAGATCATTTTTTAAA
The DNA here is from genome assembly GCF_048544385.1 of Mastigoproctus giganteus. Classification (NCBI taxonomy): domain Eukaryota; kingdom Metazoa; phylum Arthropoda; class Arachnida; order Uropygi; family Thelyphonidae; genus Mastigoproctus; species Mastigoproctus giganteus. The sequence continues at coordinate 196,080,819 of NC_143579.1, forward strand.
ATGAGAGGTGGGTGTTTAGTGGACTTTTTTATCACACTGAAATTATAACAAAATAATTTCAAAATTAACAAAAAGTTGTGAAAAATCAAATTTTCTTTTGTGATTTTTGAAGAAACCTGAAATGGCGGAAACAAATCATTTTTGAAATCAGCGTTAGAAAATGATTCAGAAACACTGTCTTCGGAGAAAACATTAGTGAATTTTTTTCAAAATGTAGAATAGTGTACTTTATTAGGAAGTATGCACAGTGAAATGAAAACAGTTACTTTTATATTAGTTAAAAAATTAGTAATTGCTTGGTAACAGGGTAATTATTTATTTACTTTCCTTTTCTATTAATCACAGAAAATGAAAAAAATTCAGTAATTTAATAAATAAAAATCTAATGTGCCTGAAATATAATGTACTGCATGTATTGACTGAAACCAAGTGGTCGGGGACATGGTTTGACTTGTTATGCCTGACGTAACCATGTGGACTGTGGTTCAAGCTTGTGACTGCTAAATAGGATTAATGATTTTATTCATGATTTATTGTAACCCTCTGACCTGGTGGTGCACTATGGCCATAGATGCTGATGTGCCAAATAAATCCCCAATCAACCAACCAACCAACCCTCTGACCTGGTGACCTGGTAGTCATGTTTGAGTATAAACAAACTTTTTTTTGTTATGGATAATGTTGGAATTCCGATTTCCGATTTGGTTGTGTTTTGTAAGAAATGGGAAATTGGGGAATAAGAATTGATTTCTGACAAAAGGATTTTCATATTATGCAATCTACAGGAATCAACATCATCATCAGCCATTTTCAATCCACTGCAGGATGAAGGCCTCTCCAGCAACTTTCCAGTTCCTTCTGTTTTGAGCACTGGCCATCCATTTACTACTCAAAAACTCATGAATTTCATCTATCCATCTCCGCCTTTGTCTTCCAGGTTTTCTTCTAGCTCCTCTTGGGTACCATTCTGTTATTTTCTTAGTCCATCTGTCATCATGTCTTCGAGCTATGTGTCCTGCCCAAGACCATTTTAGTTCTTTAGTTTTGATAAGAATGTCCTTTACTTGAGTTTGCTGCCTAATCCATGTGTTTCTCTTCTTATCTAACAGTCCGATTCCCAATATAATTCGTTCCATTCTTTTCTGTGTAGTTCTTAGCTTCTCTTCCATTCTTTTGGTGAGTGCCAATTATGCAATCTACAGGAATCATCATCATCAGCCTGTAGTGCCCAAGTTTCAGGAATCATCATCATCATCACCATTCCTGTAGTGCCCAAGTTTCACTTCCATAAGTCATGGTGGGGAGTATACATTGATTCATTATTTTACGTTTCAGACAAACTGGGATATTGCTCTTCAGTATGTGACTATATTTCCTGAATGCTATCCATCCAAAATTTATTCTTCTCTTGACTTCCAGCCATTTATCATTATTACAGCTAATAACTTGTCCCAGATAAGTATATGACTCCAACTTTTCAATTACTGCTCCTTCAATCATTATTTCCCTTTCCGTGGCATACTTGTTCATCATTACTTTTGTTTTAGCCATATTCATCTTTAGTCCAAAATCCTTACTAACTGTGCATAACTGATTAAGATTTTCCTCTAATTCTTTGGGATCGTAGCTTATGACCACAATGTCATCTGCAAATCGTAAATGGTTTAGGTACTCTCCATTCACATTGACTCCTTTCTGCGACCAGTCTAATCTTCTGAAAGCTTCCTCAAGGGTAGCAGTAAACAGCTTCGGAGATATTGTGTCTCCTTGTTGAACTCCTTTCTCGATTTTAAATTTGCTACTGTCTTTGTTTAGTCTAATAAAGGATGTAGCACTTTCATATATTTTCTTCAAAATCATAATATATGGAGTATCTATGCCTTGTCTTTCCAGTGCCCGAAACATTGCCTTATGCTGAATGGAATCAAATGCCTTTTCATAATCCACAAATGCCAGGCATAATGGTGTTTTATATTCATTTGCTTTCTCCATTAGCTGTGATATTACGTGAGGTGATCCATAGTTGAGAATCCTGTCCTAAAGCCAGCTTGCTCTTTCGGTTGATTCTCATCAAGTATTCTTTCTAATCTGTTAGTAATGACCCTTGTGAACAACTTGTAGATATGGGATAACAAGCTAATTAGTCTATAATTTCCAATTTCTGATTTATCTCCTTTCTTATGCAGCAAAACTATGATTGCATTATTCCACTGCTTAGGCATCGCACCTTTTCTAATGCACTTTGTGAAGAGCCTTGCCAGTTTTTGTGTTATGTCTCTTCCTCCCAATTTTAACAACTCTACAGTAACTTCATCTTCCCCCGGGGCTTTCCGATTCTTCATTTTCTTCAATGCATGTTCTACCTCATCAGGAAGAATATCGGGTATGTCGTATGTGTTGCTACTTTGCAATCCATCTTCCCCACTGCTGGTATCATTCCCTCGCTCCTTATATAATTCTCTATAGTAGTCTTCTGCTATTTGAATTATGCCTTCTCTGCTGTTTATATCGCTATTCTTCAGTTTCAGTATCATTTGTCTTTCTGTATTACTGCTCATGGCTGCTGATTTAAATCCTTTGTTTTCCCTTAATGCTTTTTCTACTTTTCTTGTGTTAAATCTTCTTATGTCCTCTCTGAGTCTCTTTCTAATGCTTTGCATAACTCAGTATACTCAATTTTCTCCCTGTCAGTGTTTTTCTTGCTCTTCATTTGTCGTCTTTGGTTCATCATGACAAGTGTTTCTTGACTAATTTTTTCTTCTTTGGATTTCTGTTTCCCTATAGGTTTCTTGGGTTTTATCACTTTCAAAAAGTTGTAATATTCCTCGTCGATATCTTGGTCCTCAGCAGTCTGCAGAAGCTCATACTTGTTCTTAAGTTCCAGTACATGCTGCTTTTTCTCCTCTTCTGTTATCTCAAAGACCTTTGTATTATTTACTCGAGTCAGTTTTTTCCTTTCCTTTCCTACATCTATATCAAGTGTACATCTTACCATTCTGTGATCACTTCCAACATTTACCTTATTCAGGACGGTAACATCAGTCACAATATATCTTCTGTTAGTGAGGATGAAGTTGATTTCATTAGTTGTTAATCCATTTGGACTCTTCCATGTCCACTTTCTGTTCACCCTTTTCTTGAAAAAAGTGTTCATTACTGACATTCCTTGAGATTCTGCAAATTCCACAAGTCTTTCACCTCTTTTATTTCTTTCACCAATTCCAAAATTTCCTATAGTTCCTCTTTCTGCGCTGTTTTGCCTTTTTCCAACCTTAGCATTGAAGTTCCCCATAATAATAGTGTAGTGGGTTTTCTGCTCATCTAGAAGACTCTCAATTTCGGTGTACATTTCTTCAACCTCTTCATCATCATAGCTCGATGTTGGTGCATAAATCATTATAATCTTTAGCTTGTACCTCAGAAATCTTGAGTATTAGTCTTGACACCCTTGGTGATGTACTTTTGAATTCCAAAATGTTGTTTTTAAAATCTTTATGGACCAGAAACCCAACTCCACCTTCACTCCTTTCACTGTTTCCATTGGTGTACAGCAGATTTCCACTTGATAAACTTATAAGTGATTCATTTCTTCTTCTTGTTTCAGCCAAACCGATGATATTCCAATTCACATTTTCTAATTCCTTTTCCAGCTCTAATATCCTGTCTTCACCGATGAGTGATCGTACGTTATAACAGGCCAAGTTCAATTTCCGTGCATGGCAGCCTGGTTGTACCCAGAGATTCTTAGCACCCTCTGCTTCCACTCTGATCCTCTCGCTGCCGTAAGAGAGTGAAAGCTGCTGGGGACTGAGGGCCATTTGTATTGTTGTGCTCTCATTGCTGGAGGGTTTGGTCTTTTCCTCTTCACGCTGACCAGGCATCTTGAAGAGAACCACTCTACACATTCGTTGCCACCTAAGTGACGTAACAGGGCTTACCATCGAGAAGGTGTGCATGAGTGGATTTTAGGGAGGCAGGCCAACCGGACTTCTCCTAAATCTTCTGTAATAGAGAGATATTGGATCCATCAGTGTTTTAGGCTGAGTGTCTGATGACACACAGGATACCTGTTCCCCTCTAAGCCCCAACTACAGGAATATTTCAGTGAATATTGATTCATTGAAATTAGATAACAAATTCATTAGAAAGATGCACAGGTATAAATGAGGATTAATATATACAAGGTATATATTAGGATTAATATATACCAGGAGTGGCCAACAAGTCGATCGCGGATTTAATTTTGGTTGATCACAACAAATTTTAAATATACAGTCATCCCTCAATTTGTGCACCTTGTGCAATGTCATTTTTGAGATGGTAGATCGCAGCACATTTTGAAGAAAAAAAAGTAGATCACATCACAAATTAAATAGGCCACTCCTGATATATACAATGAAAAATAATACTATTTTTCATGTGATTGCTTTCAGCAATTATATAGTTGTGAGATCACTTGTAGAACTGTTGGAAGCATTTTTTTAAAAAATGCATTTCAACTGATACCAACCATTTTCTTGACCTCTGTCATTTTCTGCCGTGAAGGAAATTTGTCTCATACCAATGTACTACTATATTTATATTTGGGAGGACAAATTAAGGTTCTTTTTTCTTTTTCTTTCATTTCCTCTGTCACATTTCTTTTAATGTCATCAAATTGTTATCCTTTCAGCATTAATTTCATTTTGGTGTATGAGTAGTTGTTGGGGGGGTGATGGATCACTAGAATGGGGCCTACCTCGTTCCCATGTTGTTGTTATTTGGTTTTTAGGAGCATTAGCAACTAAAGCCATATTGCTCTGGGGATATGTGGTGTTCATTCCCTGACCTTTCCGCATCCTCCGTATACCACGGGCTTGAACCCCGGTCTAATCAAGAGGCGTGTGTTACACACTGCTGCTCCTGCCCACCTGGCTACGGAGGCGTCCTCATTCCCATGCATTGTCTGGAATTGTGTGGATCATATTCTAAACACTATAGTTCGTTACCTGTTACAATTTAATTGATCACGGATGGATCATTGACAGCTTAAATGAGTTCTTTGCATTGCTTCAAGTCTGAGCAAATTTTGTTCATCAATCACAGTATGGAATGAACCTAGTGCAGTTCTTCCATTGCCCAAATCTTCACTCAGAATTGCAAGAGTTGTTTCTTTGTTTAATGTAAAGTTGTTCTTCCATCGTTTAAAGAGTCATTTGATGAACAGGCACAATTAGGATGCATAGTTTGAAGCATTGTTGAATGCCCACAGCTCTCATCTTGCACATCCTTGTACTATTCTAAAATCTTGCAAACCAGTGAAAAATACATGAGTAAGATAGATCATTGATATCTATGCTTGCTTTCCAATTTTTACGTTTAAGTTGCACTTTTCCCTAACTGGAAACAAAATATAGTGTTTTCTCATTGTTCCATTACTTAAAACAAGATATGGAAGCGATTCTGCTTTCATAGTCATCTCCCACTTCTTCATCCTTCCCACCCATATTGGGTGACTAATCTTAATACATCTGTGTGTTTTGTGTACATGTGTTCTCAGGCTAATATGCATATTGTGCAAGTGGAAAAGCCAAGACTAACTTGTGGGGAAAAAAATCCTTCTCCCCCTGCCTGAGGTTTTGGCTAACTGCAGCATTCATTGAAGAGTTCTAAAGAATTTCTCTAGTCACAAATGGGAATTGAACTCAGACTCTTCAAGTGATTCACAGGCAGCAGTATATCATGCTGAAGAAGCTGCCACGGTGGATACAAACAGTGACCTTTGTAGAGGGAAGTAATCACGTTGGTCATCTGCTGTGTTGCATAACAGTTTGATGTGCTTTGACACACATATAGACTATTTGCTCCCAGAACTTAATTGCTAAATTTTATATATCATTGTATTTTTGCCATTTCTGACAGGATTTCCATGGTTTTACAGCAGTAACATACAGTGCTGCTATATCATCTGCAAAATGTATGAATTCCATCTGTACTCCTATGTTATGTTTATTCCTTTTGTTTTACACTTCACTTTTTCTAGACCATCCTCCATGTATACGTTAAATAGTAATGGTGATAATGCACACCCCTGCCTACCTCCTTTTCTTATATCGGCTATTACTTCATTATTTTGAAATTAAATTTTTGTTGTTTAATTTTCATATAATTTTTTGATGGCTCTTTGATCTCTCCAATCAAACTGGGCCTTTTTCATGACTCTGAAAAGCTTCTCCCAGAGAACACTGACAAATGCTTTTTCTATATCAATAAAAGCTATGTGTGTGTGGTCTTATTTATGATTATTCTTCTATCTATAATTGTGCTAAGGCGTCTTCTCATGTTCCTCTTCTATTTCGGAAACTGTTCTTTGCTTAGAAACTTCTGTTTTTGGTTTAATTCTGTGTTTTATTATGTTCAAAAGTATTTTGGATGTATTGCTAAGCAGACTGATGGTTCGGTAGTTTTTACACTCTGTTGCATTTCCTCTTTTTCGCAATGTCACTGGCCGGCTTTGAAAAAAATCATCCACATCTTTTCCTTCTTCATAGACTGCTTTTATGATATTGAGCATTTCTTTCCTTGTTTTGTTTCCTACTTTTTTTAGCGATTCAGCTGGTGTTTTATCTGTTCCTACTGCTTTTCCATTAGGGATCTCATTTAGAGCTCTTCTATATTCTAATTCTAGTAGATCTGGCCCCAAACAATCTGCTTTTATTTCATGTTTGGCCTCCGTGGCTTCTTCACTTACAGTCATTTACTTAGGGTTTTACTTCATGTTCGTCCTCCAAGACTTTTTGCTTACAGTCAGTTCTGCTATAACGGAATTTGCTCCAACGCGAATGATATATTAGGGAACAATGTGGGTATAACGCAATTTTTGCGTTGGCTCGTGCGCGATTTCGTCAGGTGAACGCATAACTGGGCACCAAGCTGAACATAGCGACCTGCGCAGCAATACATACAAGTTCACAAAGCTTTAAAAGGGTCAAATGTGTGAGAGCTATATTTTCCATTTACTGTAGTTGTATTGGTCGGAGACACTGTTGTCATTCACTGTATTCACGAGATATTGTAAGTCGACTCATGTTTTCAGGAGCTCACAGTTTTCAGTTTGAACAGAAATTTCGTGAGGTGTGATAGTGTGAGCAGAGGAGTACATTTCTGGAGGTCACTACCATCAAACAGTAAAAACAATTTGCAGTTCCTGGTTTATTGGGCTTTTCTGCTAGTGCAATCTAATTATAAATGGGTAGTAAACTCGATCTTATTGCATTTGCAATAATACCAATAGCTGGAATTCTGTGGTTTTTGCTTTATTATGTTGAAATGTGTTTCCCTTCCATGAAATCTTCAAACATATAAAAAACATAAATAAATTTTCAGAATCTTTTCTTTATTCCTGTTTTTCAAGCTTCCTATTTTTAATGCACAAAATTGTTACGCATATCTCACTTGTGCAATTTGTGCATGCTGCATTCCTCGTTATTGATTGCTTATCTTTTTTACTGTTTTAAATTTTATAATCCAAAAAAAAAAAGTCAGTGAACAGAAATATTAATTAGTATGTATATATTACAGTGCTGTATTTACTGTAATATTTATTTATGTATTAGAAATTTAGGATGTTTAAATCTGTGTTAGCAGTTTTATTGGGTTTCTAACTTTTTTTAGTGTTTTTCTTACCACACTGAACTTTTTTTTTCTTTTTTTTTTTTTTTTGAGTGCTCTGCCCCTATCCCTATTTTCTTTCCCCATAAGCCCTTTTTTTTTTTTTTTTTTTAAGGCACGAAATGCCATAATGCAGAGATTTTTAGGAACACATGTACCATGTTATATCAGAACTGACTCTATTTGGTTCCCATCATAGAGGTCTTCTAGGTACTCTTTCTATCTTATTCCCATGTCTATTTCTAATCAGTAGTTTTCCATCTTTATTTCTTATTGCTGTACTTTTGGTTTTAGGATCTCGAGTATACGTGGCAATCATTTTGTATGTTATGTCAGTTTTTCCATCGTTTAAATTATCTTCAACTTCCTTGCATATTTCATCCATCCATTTTTCCTTTGTCCTTCAGCTGTATTCTTCTCTCTGGCTTTATTTCGTTCAACAAACAGGTTTTCTTGTTATCCATGACTTTCTTGGTTGTAGTCTCATGTATCCAAATACTTTGTTTGCTGTATCTTCCAGAGTCTTTTTCACTATCTTCCATTTGATCTGATCTTTTTTTGTTTCAAGTATTGAATCTGTTTCTTTCTTAAACTCTTCTCCCACTTTGTGTTCTTGTAATAGTCTCACATTCCACCTTTTATTCTTTGTTCTGTGTATTTTCTTATGCCTTGGCTTGCATTTTGCAATAACTAGTGAGTGATCGGTTTCTGTATCTCTTCTTCACTAGAACATAATCAGTCTGGTATCGTTGTAGGTCTCCTGGGAACTTCCAAGTGTAGCGTCTTCTTTTTGTTACTTCAGAAAGTGTGTTGCCAACGATTAATCCTTGTTGTTAACAAAACTAATATAGTCTTTCTCCCCTTTTATTTTTTACTCCAAGTCCAAATGGTCCTGCTTCTTCACATGCTCCTCCTTGTCCTACCATTGCATTGAAATCGCCCATTATGATTAGATTTTCTTTATCTTTTACTATCCCTATTAGTTCATCCAGTTGTTCATACATGGTTTCTATTTCATCATCATCACAGTTGCTTGTTGGCATATAGACTTGTATTATATTTAAATCCACTGGGTTTACCACCACTTTTGCCATCAGTACTCTATCACTAAGATGATAGGTGTTTGTTACTTTTTTCCCCCCCATTCTTTTGTCAGCAGAAGTCCAACACCATTTCTTCTCCTCTGTCCACTACTGTATATAAATCTGTAGTCACTGTTACATATGTCACCATTTCCCTGCCACTGAACTTCAATGAACCGTTTTGGCCTCAAGGAATTATGGTCAGCCTAATTATTATTGTTCCAACAATCCAACAAGTGCCTTCATAGCCAGGTGGGTAGGAGCGGCAGTGTGTAGCACATGCTTCTTGATTAGACCGGCGTTTGAACCCGTGACCACCAAATACGGAGGATGCGGAAAGGTCAGGGAATGACCACCAAATACAGAGGATGTGGAAAGGCCAGGGAACGACCACCGCATATCTCTGGAGCAATATGGCCTTAGTTGCTAATGCTCCTAAAAACCCAATAACAACAACATCCAACAATCCAATAGAAATTGGCTCATGGATATATTAACATTTTATGAACCCTGAATCATTGCACAAAAGCAGAACAAAGCCAAAAAAAAAAAAAAAAATTCTATTAGAATTAAACCAAATAACTATGCATACCTTTAATGTTGTTACTTGTGCCTGCTTTGCTGAATACAAACAGACAGTTGATGTGTAGCGGAATCGTTGACAATTCAAGCCTCATTTCTTCAATGGATCTGAGTCTCTCTCTTTGATGTTTTAATTTCAGTCAAGGTCGAAAAGCCCAGTTTACACAAATATGTTGTTGAATTAAAGTACAAATATGTACTTTAATTGCCATATCAGAGCTAGCCAGGTATTCTTTCCTTATTGACAACCAAAATGTGTCCAGCTGCACTTCAAATTGTTTTAATCGCATTGTTCTGTCTGCCTTCAGATCTGTTAGTTCCTCTTGTACATTCATCGGAAGAGATTTTGCATCTGCAACAATTGGTTCATGAACCCAGTTGAAATCTTCAACGCTCTCTCCAAAATAATCCTTGAACTTCTGCTGCAAGTTATCTAAATGTTCTTTAATAAAGTCCATCACTACTATATTACTAGCAGCAAGCGGCCATACAGTTGGGAACATCTCAAACGACCCATTTGCAATGCATTATATCTACAAATCCATCTTATTCTGAAAGCCTTGAATCTTATCCATACTCCTAAAAAGAATTTCGCTCTTGCCTTGCTATTTTTGGTTCAGCTCATTCAAGTGTAGGAAAATATCCGAAAGATATGCCAACTTAGTCACCCATTCATCATCTGCAAATAACTGCATACTCATGCCCCTCAGTTAAAAAATGTGTTGTTACTCCTTAAGTTCAAAAAGGCACTTTACCATGTTATAAACAAACGGGCGCCTCCGTAGCCAGGTGGGAAGGAGCAGCAGTGCATAGCACACGCTTCTTGATTAGACCGGGGTTCGAGCCCATCACCGCCAAATACGGAGGATGCGGAAAGGTCAAGGGAATGACCACCGCATATTCCCGGAGCAATATGGCCTTAGTTGCTAATGCTCCTAAAAACCAAATAACAACAACAACCAAGTGACAAACACCATACTTCTGTATGTAGCGGGTGTGGTGTGTTCAGATCCCATTTCCTGACTCAAAATGGAAAAAAAAAAAAAAAGCTGCAAAGTGAGGGGACCGTGATTTGATGAAGTTAATGACTTTTACTACTTCGTCCAGCACAGCTTTCAGAGCAGATGGCAAAGACTTGGCAACAATGGCATCATGGTGAATATTGATCACATCGTATGTCATGGAAGCAGCTCTGTCTGTGCAAACACTAATGCAATCCTTCCAATTTAATTCATTTTGGAGCATATATTCATTAGCAAAACAAAATATTTCTTCACAGGTGACTCGCTTGGGCAGTACTTTGCAAAAAAATAAATTTGTTGCAATTACATCTCCATCAATGAACCAAATGTTAGCAAGAAGTTGAGCGTGACTGCTAACATCTGTGGACTCATCGATCTGAAGTGAGAACTTATGACTGCTGTTGATTTTGTCCTTCACAATGAAATTTCAAATATCACTTTTGAAATATCACTGACTTTCCAACTGTGATTGTGTCAGCTGAGAGTAGAATTTTTGAAATTTCATTAGCAGCTTCTTGTCCCAGGACTATTTTCACCATCTCTTTACAAGCTGGCAAAAGTTTTGGCTGTTGTGTGTGTGTGTGGCTTTTTGGCCTTTACAATAAGTTCAGCTACTTTATAGCTAGCTTTCTGTACTTTTTCTGAAACACATGCCAATGAAGTCATGAATGTTGCCTGTTTTTTGTTTTGTTGCAACAACTGTCGAAAATAATTGATATCTTTTCATGTCAGAGAAGAATGTTTTGTTGAGAAATGCCATTTCAGTTTACTGGGAACCATAGCAGCATTGCTGAGTTTTTCTCTGCAGACGAGACACTTTTACGAATAGGTAAAAGTTCTCAGTTGTCAATTTCTAATCGTAATACGTATAGTATTATTTATAAGTATCCGGCTTCAGCAAAGTTCGCAGCACACCAGTTGTGGAACACTGTTATAGCAGACTAAACCATAAGGATGATTCTGACTTAGGCATAGGCATTTCTTCTGCCAAGGTTATGGAGAGCCTAAAACGAGAAGATTCTGTTCTTTTATTTAGTCAGGAAGTACTTTATTGCTGTATAACTACATAATGCACAAATTACTAATGAAAAGATGTTCTTATAAATGTTGAGAGCACAAATTTCAATTGATAGTGCATCATTTTCAAATTTGAAGTTTTTTGCAGACAAGCTTCTAGCTTTTTAGTGTCATTAAAGATAAAGAAATAGATGAAACAATGGTTGTTTTGCAGTATTCTTTGATATTATGAAATAAGAAGATATTGATATGCAGTGGTTCTTGTTTGAAGAACTGAGAAATACATAAGGAAGCTTGAATTTTAAAAAATTCTCAAATCGTGCTTGGAATTTTTAAAATTCCTCATAGTAGTGCTAAGTGTGAGAGAATATTCAACCAGGTGAAAAAAAACAAAACAAAAACTGAGTTCAGATCTTCTCTTTCTGGTGAAGCTTTGGAAATGCTCCTGACAGTCAAGTCTAAACAGTAGGGCCATTCTTACAACAAAATTTTGACTCAGCATTTCTGAAGATGGCAAAGTCAGTATCTTTCTTGAAGCAATCAAAATAAGTTGATATCTAACAGAAATCCACTGACAGAAAAATCCTAGGTAAGCTAATGTTTGAAAGCATACTCTACTGGTAAACAATCCTATGTATATATTTTAATCTGAAATGTGTTTGTTGGTGAATTTTAATTTCTAGTGCAGACTTTACAAAAATCTCCTGTTTCCCTCCTTATAATTGCCTGATATATCAAATTGATCTTGTCAAAGCTTTAAAACTATAAGTATTAAAGAGGTTGGCAATTTGAAATATTTATTCCATATTTTGTAATTGGAACTGAGGTTATAATGCCATGTGTCTTTTAGTGATACTTATTTTATAACATGCTTAATTTATTGACTTTTTTTTTTATTGTTTTAATAGCAAGCAGACAGATATATTGCAGTGTGCCTACTTCCAAAGTTGAAACTTCTGGATGGTAAAGATTGTTTGCCATTGAAAGAAATGAACAATAGAATAGAAGAAAGAATGTGGCCTCAGGTAAATTACATTTATAATACAGTGTTGAATATTAAAATAAGAAATTTATTTCACTTGTTATGTCTGCTGCTTTCTTCGTAGTGTAAATTAATATATATATTTTTTCCTTAATCCAAGAGTAGTGTTGTTATTTTATAACACAAGTAATGTTGCATAGCTGGACAGGTCCAGATTTTAACTTTAATATTTAAAAAAAAAAAAGGTATTTGGTTTTTTGAATTGTGCTTGGATCTACTAATGCTTGACCTTTTACCAGTAGACTGCAGTGTTTGTTAATTTTTTTATATACATAGAAAATAGTTGTAACTAGGTACTTCTGGCTCTATATACAACCAGTAGAACTATCAAATTTATATATTTAGAACACCTTTCCCAAAACATGAGTGACTTCATGGTGATATAGTGTAGAAAAAAACTAATTGTGGGAAGAATGGTTTCATATTTCTTAAAAAAAAAAACTTTTCTCATACATGCTTTATCAAGCCCTTGTATATTGTCCGTTTGTTTGTGTAAATTTTTTAGCCCTATCAAAAATGTGGAAATCAAATAAAAGATTTTTAATAAAGTCATCAATTAAATTATATCTTTGTTTCCGACTGTTAGGTAAACCATATATGGGATAGCTACTTTTCAAATGAATTCAGGGAAGATTTAACTAAAGAAGAAGTAGAAGATCTTTCAAAACAGTTTGTAAAGCAACTTTATCGATCAGCTTCAACTTGCAATGAAGCTCCAGAAAAATTTAAGAGATTTAAAGTAAGTCATTAAAAAGCTGAAACATTTACTTAATTGCATTTTTATTATATTGTCATTTCATACTGTTAGATGTATTAGTATTAGTAATGGCCGCATGGTGCAAGAAAGCCTATGGCTTATGCTGCACCAGCCAAAATAAAAAAATATCCGAACAAAACAATGATAAAAAAAAAAATAAAAAAATAAATAAATAATAATAATTAATAAAAAAAAAGGAAATTAAACCTATCGTCCTATGCGCTTCCGTTACCTGAATGTACTATCCAGATGACCTTTGAATTTCCCCAAACTGTCGGCCTCTACCACCCATGAAGGCAACTTATTCCAGTAATTTATAACTCGCTGGCTAAAATAAAACTTCCTGCAGTCCAATCTAAACATTTCCCCCCATAACTTGAATTTATGTCCCCTAGTTCTAGCATCATTTATAATCTTGAAAATTCCGTCCTCATTCATTTTGCTGATGCCTCTCAGAGCCTTTAACGCCTCAATCAAATCTCCTCTAAGGTGTCTAGTTTCCAAACTCTGCAACCCACACCCACGTATTCAAAGTCTTTCTTCATAAGGACACCTTTTTGCCGATCTCACCGGGCGAGTTACCCGTCTTTGCACCCTTTCAAGAAGCTCGATGTCTCTCTTTCTTTAGGTGTGCGGTCTCCATACTTGAACACAGTATTCCAAGTGTGGTCTAACATAAGCCTTATATAATGGGATTATCACTTCCCTATCTCTACTTGCAAAAGTTCAATAGATCATCGATAGGACACCATGGGCCTTCCTTGCAACCTGTTTACAATGCTCAGAGAATTTCATGTCTGACCGTATCGTTAACACCCAAGTCCCTTTCCTCCAGTACTGGGTTTAGTTGAACTCCACCAAGTGAATAAGTTATTTTGGGATTACTGTTTCCCAGGTGTAATACCTTACACTTTGTTGGATTAAAGCATAGCTGCCATTTTTCTGACCATTCCTGAAGTCTATCTAGGTCTCTCTGAAGAAGCTCAGCTTGACAGTGATCATTAACTATTCTACCAATTTTAACATCATCTGCAAATTTAGACATCACGCCCTCTATCCCTTCATCAATGTCGTTTATGAAAATTAAAAACAACAGTGGTCCTAATACTGATCCTTGGGGAACCCCACTTCTTACATCAACCCAATCTGAGGAATAGCCATTTATCACAACCCTCTGCCTCCTGCCCTGAAGCCATCCTTCTATCCATCTGAGGATTTTCCCAGTGATTCCAACCTGTTCCAGCTTATAAAGCAACTGCTCATGTGGGACTGAGTCAAAAGCTTTGCTGAAATCTAAATAAACAATGTCGAAATTATTCCCAAAATCCAGCTCGTGAGTGACCCTTTCGAAATAGCGAACTAGATTTGTTAAACATGATTTTCCCTTTACAAAACCATGCTGAGTATCCTTGAGAATTTCAATTCGATCCAAATGATCCTGAATTCCACCCTTGATCATTGCCTCCATGATTTTCCCTACTACTGAAGTCAGACTGACAGGTCGATAATTTCCAACTTCACTTTTAGAGCCACCCTTATGTATGGGAGATACATTTGCACTTTTCCAATCCAAGGGAATCTCCCCAGAGTCTAGTGATACTCGCATAATTAGCCTCAATGGTTCAATGCACTCACTTGCCGCCTCCCTTAAGATTATAGGGTATATTCCATCAACTCCAGGAGCCTTACTGGTCTGTAGACTCGAAAGTTTTTTCATTAAATAATCTTGCGAAATTTCAATATCATTAATTACATATTTTTTAACTTCGCTCCCACAATTTCCCATTGCCACAAAAGGTTTTTCATTTGTAAATATTGATGCAAAATAACTGTTGAGTTCATCTGCAACGGCAGCTGGTGTATTTAATACTATCCCCTTTCCCTTATGTAAAGGTCCGATCTGGTTTGTCCTGCTCTTCTTGGCATTTATATATGTGAAGAATTCTTTATCCCCCCTCTTTGCTCTGTTTGCTAGTGATTTCTCATAAACTGCCTTTGCCTGTCGAACCTTTTCTGTGGCTCTATTACACATCACCTTGTAGCTGTTATAGGCTTCAATACTTTTTATTGCTCTGTAACCTTTCCATGCCACCTTTTTCTGCTCAAGTAATGTGGCAACTTCACTATTCATCCAACTTGGAACCCTCCTTGTGGAGTATTTTTTTTAATGGAATATACGCATTCAAGGTATCTGTGATTAATGTTTTAAAAGCGTACCACAGCTTGTGAGTAACTGCTACATCAAATAATTCTGATTTGAAAAAAAGATTACAAGTTTTTACTAAAAAGTTGAGACTGTTTGCATAAGTACTACCAATAATAGCTCAGATTTGTCTATCTAGATGAATATACTTTCATGGTAGTTTCCTCACTGTATGCCATTCTACATTGTGTTACCCGTGTATATTAAAATTTATTGATGATATATAAAACATATTTTACCATTTTTTTTTTTAAATGAATGATTGAAAAGAAAGAATGAAAAGTTTGTATCGTGTTTTGTTTCAAGCTTGATAAAACAACTATAGAAATGTGTTACATTTTGCAAACAGTCTGTGGAGAAGAGTATTTATCAAAAAAAAACATTCATCTGGTTTTTAATATTCAAGTCAAACAAATTTCTCTTGTAGACAAAGAACATTTTAGCATCAGTAGAGGCATGTGATGCAAGAAAGCAAGTTTATGCAGCATCAGCCAAAAAAAAAAAATCCAATTTCACACAATGATTCACTCTATAAATTTGTCCACTCCTTCCTTGAATTTATTTAAGCTATCAACTTCCACAACGACAGATGGAAATTTGTTCCAACTATCAACCACCTTCTGACTAAATCAAATTTCTCCGTATCTATTCTACAATTGTCTTTCCTCAATTTTAATTTATGTCCCCTCAGGTGCGTAATCTGAAGAAGAATCCCATCAGAATTGAACCTGCTCAACCAATTCAAGGCCTCTTACACCTCAAGCAGATCACCTCGCAGATACCTAGTCTCTAGATACTGCAATTTGCAGAACTTAAGCCTTTCTTGGTAAGAGAACCCCCTTTGTTCCCTTCACTAATCTTGTTGTCCTTCCGTGTACTCGCTCAAGCAACTCTACATTCTTACTAAAATGAAGCCTCCAGACCTGTATGCCGTACTGAAGGCGTGGCCTGACCTTGCCTTATACAAAGGGATAATCGCCTCCTTTTCTCTACTAGCAAAATTCCTGTATATTATCCCATGACCTGCACTGCTTAGAAAACTTCATATCTGACTGCACAATTACTCCCAGGTCTTTTTCATTCCCTACCACCCTAAGTGTAGTACTACACAGTTGGTACATTTCTCTAGGGTTACTTCTATCCATATACAATACTATGCATTTGTCAATGTTGGAAAATACATTAATAATAATAATAATAAAGTAAATGCTGGAATATACATTAATTCAAAGAGGCTGGTTTCTCGTTAGTCATGATTTGTGTGAAAAACAAACTTCCTTCTGAAAGCGAACACCACATATTATTAGATCTGAACTTGCAGAAAATTTCTGCCATAACCTGTTAATGGGTAAACAAAATGAAAATCTGCTGTTTGTCATGATCTTCAACAGAAAATTCAGAATGAACAAGATTTGTTATCAGAGGTTATTACAAGTGATGAAACCTGAGTTTACAGAAAAAAGCAGTTATTCCAATTGGGAATCTCTGCAGTAGCATTTGAATATTTCCTTCTAGAAAAGTTTATAATTGTTGCCATTATCTTACAAGTCATTACATTTGCAATCCATATTGAACTGGAGCCATACACTAACTCGGTAATTTACAGAAGTTTTATTACGATAAAATAATATAAGATTAAAAATAAATGTAAATAAAATCACATAAAATGTGGTATGAAGTGTTAAAATGTACTTGAATAAAAATATAAAATACATTGAATAAAATTCTTCACTCTAGCTTTTGAGGGTGATTGCCTTCCTTCCAAATTGTTATCTTTATTGTGATTGATATGGTGCACTTAAATATTAATAAAGCAGGATTGCTTTATTAATAGTCTATGGCACCAAAAAAAGCAAGCATGCCATATAAATCAATGTTATCTACCAAAATATTAATGAAAAATAGCCTCCAAAAGGGGAGGGGGTGGGAACCAGTCCCTTCAAAAGCATTATAATATGAGGTTACTGTATACTAAAGAAAGAAAGAAAATTTTTAAAATAATAAAGAAAGATAAGTATCTTTCTTTGTTATTTTTTACAAAGCATAACCAACTGCACATTGCTTAATAAAAAGATGAAATTCTGAGTTGCAAAACGAAGGCATTGCACTTTCAGCATTATAATGTCCCCAATAAACAGTCAAGCGTTGATCATAATTTGTCGTGCGGTACTTTGATGAGATTTTTGTTTCTAACTATCTATGACCTAGCTAATTAGGAAAGACTGAGTTGAAAACAAATGCTTCGAAAAACATTCCCATTGTTTTAAGTCTACATTGATGCTGACAAATGTTACATCTCCCCATATAACTCAGAATTCTCTTCCAACATTTCTACAACTTAAAATGACAATCGTATCAAAAGAGAATAATTTGATACTGTACTAATAACATTCTTATCCAAAACAAATTGACATGTTGCTAAAAGCTTTATACGATGTTAACATTAATTGTTAGTGAGATTACTACTGTGTATATAAACTAATAACCAGTGAGCCCTGATGAATATCATATGTTTGAAGAATTGTTACCTAATTGACCAATCATTCCATATCTGCAGGAAGGTATTCCGAATCGCTAAAAGATTCGTTAATTAAGTCAGTGAATTCCCCACGAGTCAGTCTCCTTACAGCACACAGTTCTCAACGAAGTGGATAAAAAGGTAAAATTTAAAGGGAGCATATCATGTATAATGATACTGTACAGTATTTTTTAAATCCGTCGAGTTGTGTTATAACAATGTTTGACTTTGGTTTTTGCAGTAGTTTCGAAATAGACAAGTTTTGATACCCAATTCTGGTTTTGAATTTCATTGTAGACATCTTTCAAATGATTCATACTAAGATACGTATAAAACTATATCCCTGGTTAGGGAATGTTGGTAACTTCAAAATACGTCACTTTTTGAATAATTTGATTCAAATTAATGAAGGTGTAGTGTAGTCCACTTTGTTAAAGCTAATGTCATTTTTCCAATTCCACAATGTGTAACTTAATTTTTAGGACAGTGGCAAATTTCTGAAGAACACTGTGACTCCAGCCATTTACCCCAAGTGACTTCTTCCTGTGATGCTGCAACATTGTTTGTAGACTTAATATTGCATCCCCACCAGACTCCGAGACTGATGACTGGTCCTTGCCATCTGTCTTGGTGATCAGCTGTCACATAGTCTGCCAGAGATAAGTTTTGAATGTCACCATCACTCCTTAGCCTATCATTAATAAAGAAGTCATTCATTTGCATAAAAGGAACTTGTGTGTTGTTGTGCAGGTCTTCAATGTTGTTAGCAGGATTATCAGAGATGTTATCAAAAACAGGCAAGGCCTTGTTGTTTATATCTTATTCCTTATAATGCTTTTTGATGAGGGGGGTAAGAAGAAGCAAAAATATTGAAATTTAGAATTTAAAATTTTTATATTTAAAATGATGTAAATTGAAGACTGCCTATATCTGTACTCATTGCTTTGAGGCCTTTATCTCTAATATTTGAAATGTTGCTTATATAGCATAGTTGTCGTGTTTTTTTGTTTTTAATGAATTGTAATGATATCTAGTAATATAAAATTAGTTTTGAGATTATATTCTCTGAAATGAATAAATTAATATAAAATTTTGATTTATGTGATACTATATTTCCTTTTGTTTTTAGTTACAAGCTCTTGGATATGAATTAGTAGCGGCGAAAATGAATAAATTTCGTGGTACTGGAGCAATAAATAATAAATTAGACCAAACAGAATGTCATTCTAATGCAAGTTCTATATCTTTTCCTAAGTGGTCAAGTAAATCATCAGGTCTAGAGTCCTTGTCAGCTTTTGAGCAGGTATCTAAAATGTATAATAAGAAGGCCTGCAGTCCAAGGAAAGATAAAACTATTAATGATGTGAAAATTTCTACACCTGTCAAAAGAAAAAAAGAAGATGAAGAGGCAATAGTAAGTCTGCAGGGCAAATGTTGACTGTCTAATGATTACTTTTGTATTTTTAATACATATTCTTTAACATATTTATGCTAGCTAATTAATTCTGTGATTGTTACTACTACTGATTTCTAGGGATTTTTCTTTATTTTTACTGTCTCTGAAAGGTTTATATGCAGTTGTTTCATTATGTTAAATGAAACACAATTGCTTACTGTCCACAATTTATTATCTTAATAAAAAAGCAGGGTAAGGTATTTCTTAATAGTTTGCTTGATTGATTATCGGTATTGGTTGATTTTCTTCCCTTTTTTATCATTTAGGATTCTGCATAAGCATGATAGCAGTATTTCTGTTTAAGTGGCAAAGTAGAATGTTTTTAATTTCTTGCAACAGCAAGAGAATCCATAGCAGTGTGAGTTAAATCTGCCTTGTGAGCTGTTTTAGGATAATACATTTTGTTGTACTTTTTTTTTTTTTTTCTTTTGTATGTGTAACTTCACTCTCAGATATCAAAGCACTTACACTTTTCACCCCTTAAAGTAAAGAAAGTTATTACTCTTTGGCAAAGATTATTGTTATGAGCCACATAAAGCCAGAAGTCCAGTACTGGTAACTAGGAGCATGAATAGCATGCAATACAACTTTGTGCTACTGCTGTGTGCTGTGTTGTATAACCATTATGTTTGTTCAGTTCATTCTGTGATTAGTGACATGTCCCACCTGAAGGAGCAAAGTTTGCATCAGGTTTAGATGTCCTCTAAATTTGGAGAAAACAGCTTTTGATGACAATGCTATGAGTAGGATACATTCATCTGAGTGGTGGACAGGTTAGTGCTGTTGCATCATATTTGTACGTGAACTGCCGAAGTAGATAAATTGGCATTGTTTTAATTATATCTCATATTGTGTAAACCACAATGAGTTGCCATGATATTGCACTACCTCGACTAAGTAACGCTTCACCAATGGAAAGACTAATGTTACTTATTTTCAGCGGATACCACCACCTAGATGGCACCGTTTCGAGGCCTGTTGTCCTCTCCTCAGTGGGTGGGTAAGTACCCTGGTGTTCTAATAACAACAACCACTATAACCAGTAAAACTTCCATGTAGTTTGGGGCTTTAGCCAAAAATTGCCATAGTCTATACTGTTACACACCATCAGGCATCTCTCATATTGTGGAGTTGTACTTCATAACTGGGTTCTATTGCAACACCAGGGTACCTAACATGGTGTTGCAATAGTGAGAAAAACCCAACTTTCATCTCGCTTCACTCACCGAAGAGAGGCGAACAAGCCTTGAAACAGTGCTGTATAGGTGGTGGCGCTGAAAATAAGTAACATTCGTCTTTGCATTGGTGAAGCTTTACTTATTCAAGATAGTGCAATATCATGGCAACTTGTGAAGGTTTTCACAATATGAGATATAATTAAAATGATGCCAATTTATCTACTTCAATAGTTCACTAAGTACAAATAAGATGCAATAGCACTAAGCTGTCCACTAATGAAACTTCCACCTAGTTTGAGGCTTTAGCCAAAAAAATTGCCTTAGCCATCTGAGTAGTTTATAGAGTTCAAAAGTGATCAGACATCAGTTGAAGATTTTGAGCATTTCAGTTGATCATCTTTGAGTTGGACTGATGTAAAGATGGGTAGAGTGGATAGAATCATCTACATAGATTGATGATGTACTGTTAGTGATATGGCCAGGGTGTTTGATCAATCACAAAGAAATGTTGGCACATTTTAATGTAATTGAAGGTTTGGGCATGAGTAAGGTTGCCAAAAAGTTTGTTCCTTGTCTTTGTATCCAAATCTGCTGGATCACATCAGAATGGACAAAAGCTTTTTTGAGAGAGAGATGAAAGTTGGGTATAAGGGTATAACCAAAAACAAAGCAATAGTTTTCACAGAGGACACTATTCTTCACCAAACTCAAAAATAGCTTGAATTCTTTATGAGATGTTTGTTAAATAAAAAATATCTTTATTGAAAATTTGTAGCCATTTAAAAACTTGGTCTTGCTCCTTAATTTGGTATATTGTGCTCTTTCATTTTCTTAAATAAATAGAACTTACAGAGGATTGAAGTTGTAAAATTACTTTTTAATAATTCTATGTAGATGCAGAGATTTCTCATTTCAAGAAAGAAATGAGAAATCTCTGCATCTGTACAGGATTATTACAAAACATCTATGCACAAATTGCTGTTCATTAATTAGTACGCTGTAAATAAGCAAATTCCCCCTCCCTTTATTCGGCAAGCCTAATATTATTTTGGGAAAAATTGGAAAGAGAATGCAGTACTAAGCACAAGCTGACCAAAACCATCTAAAATCAACTACAGTGGAACTTCTCTATTATGAACTTCTATTTAACGAATTACTCTATTCTATTCGTTAGAACTTCTAACGAATTTTTTCGCAAAACATTGCACCTTGAAACGAAATTACATGTAAAATTAACCCCATATAACGAAGTGTTAGTCTCTCTATAACGAATTTTTAAAAAAAATTAGTAAAAGCATTTTTGAACATTTTCAAACATTTACTGCTAAACAGCCACTCAAATATACTGCCTCCTTCCTTCAGAAATTGCACATTAGCATCTGGAATTAAATAATCATCCTTTTAGTGAACGCTTGTGGCCCGTAGGAGGGTCTTTGTTTCATTTTTGTTACAGTTATTAAACCAAATGGGTTTTCTTAAAAGTGGTCGTAAACTTTACAATAAATAGGGTAGATTTGTAAATTGATGTTGGCTCAGGAGAAAACAAAATTTGCTTGGTAAATTTTTAGCATGCTGCGGTGACAATACATAGACTGCTACCATAGTCGGTTTTTAGTAACGCCTACTGAGTGACATTCGCTTCTCACATCAACTGTACCACGTGACCTTCATTTCAATCATTATATGATATGTCCGTTCTCGTCTAACTGGACTCCCAGTAGATGGTTTTCATGATTTTTTTTTTTTTTTTTTTTTATTTCGTTCGTCATCAATCACATAGGCTATATGCTCTTGGTTTTTTTTTTTTTTTTCCTCCCTGAAAAGTAACATACAGCATATGTTAATCATAAAATTTCTTTTGTGTATTATGAATGAAAGCAGAATAAAAGAAATTCACAAAGTCGTATATTTCTTCAAAGTGAGTGATACTGTTGACTTGGCAAGCGAACGTCATTGAGTAGGCAGTACCTATACTAACAATTCACTATATGGCCAGCGCAGCGAAGTTTGCGGTGTATGTATCTGCAGGAGCTGCAGTCCAGTAATTTTTACAATTGCAAAAACAATGTCGAAGAGAAAGTGTTTAAGTATTAATGATAAAGCAAAGATTGTTATGATATTGACCAGGGTTTTAAGAAAAAAGATGTTGTAGAGAAATATGGCAATTTGTAAGCAGTTTATCTATGATTTTAAAGAATCGAGAATCAATTTTAAATGCAATTGAAGGAGGAGCAGACGAGAAGCGAATTAAGTTGTGTATACACGAAGATGTTGATAAAGCTGTTCTAAAATGGGTGCAAATGATACGTGAAAAGAATATCCCAATATTGGACCTAATAATTAAGCAACAAGCTCTGAAATTTGCATAGTCCCTTGGACATACAGAATTTAATGCGAGCACTAGGTGGCTAGATAAATTTAAGAAGTGCCACTGAATTGTGGAAAAGGTTATTTGTGGAGAAAGTGTTAATGTAAGCGAAGAAGATTGCAACAGTTGGAGGAACAATACCTTAAAGAAGATTTTGGAAGAATATCAGCGTAAGGATGTTTTTAATGCTGACGAAATGGGTTTATTCTTTAAATGTTTACCGAATAGAACACTTGCTTTTAAGGATGATAAATGTTTTGGCAGAAAACAAAGCAAAGAAAGAATCACTGTGCTAGTTGGAGCAAATATGACAAGAAGGGAAAAATTAAGACTTTTAGTCGTCGGAATATCAAAAAATCCAAGATGTTTTAGAGGCACAAAATCTTTGGAAGTTGACTACACCTTTAATAAAAAAGCATGGATGACAAGTGATATTTTTGAAGAATGGATATTAAAACTAGACAAGCATACAACAAAAGAAAAAAGGAAAATCATGTTGGTAACTGACAACTGTCCGGCACATCCTGCCTGTATTTCTGCCAAACTTAAAAGTGCGAAGTTGTTTTTACCACCAAACTTAACGTTAAAACTCCAGCCAATGGACCAAGGCATTATTAAAAATTTTAAATTTCATTATCGAAAGAGAATAATAATGAAGATTGTCAATGCATTATCTGAAAATAGAAACTTGGAGGTTACAATTAACCTTAGAGATTGCATCTCTGAACTGGCAAAAGTTTGGACAAACGATGTCACTGAATACACTATTCAAAATTGTTTTTCGAAAGCGGGATTTGCATTGAATACAGAAGTCGAACAACGACTGGAAGAACATGATGAATCGCCCCTTTCACAACTGAAAAACTTTTGGACATTATTAGAATCGTCCAGAAACATCGAAAATGAAATAACAATGGATAGTTATGTTTATGTAGATCACAGCAGAACATCCAAATGAAGATGAAATACTGCTGAACAGTGTTAGACGCGACCATGATTACGAAGAAATTAATGATGACGCTGAAGACACATCAGAACAACCCGTAGAAAAGCCAACTCGCGAAGAAATGATTAACGGTTCGTATGGGTCTACAGTTTTGTGAAAATGTTCCTGATAATGTTTTTAATTCTCTGAATAAATGTGAGGTTTTCTTTGAGAATCAGACAATTTTTTTAATTGTACTGTGGAAAAACGAAAATTACAGATTTTTTTTAATGTGTGATACTTACCGGCGAAAATTGTGTAAACGTAATTTAAATAAGTATGTTTTTGAAATAAAATACATTAAAAATAAATGCAGATTCGTTTTCATTTTCTAACTAGATAATGATTTCTAATAAAAAAGATATTCTCTGTATAACGAAATTTCTCCATAACAATTTTTTTCGCCGGATTTATCGAATTCGTTACAAGGAAGCGCGACTGTATATCAATTATTTGCTTTCAAAGAGAAAGAACTTGTTTAGAACTCACCACTCACCAAATATAAAAATAATTATCATGAATTTTTAATGCATTACTCATTAATTGTATTTTGATCAGTCAATTATGTCACTATATGCAATGAAAGGATATCACAGTAAAAACCAATATGATACCAGAATTTTGTGACACCCCAAGTGTTACAATATCTACTTTGGAAAGTTCTATTCTAATCTAACACTAAAATGAGATATGAACTTGTCGTGAAATCGATATGAAATTGTCAGTAATGTTATTTCTGGAATAATTTTTAATAAGATAATTCAGAGTTTTTAATCTTTTGTATATTCTGATTATTATGAATTAATTTTTAAGGCAGGTCAACCCCAATTTGAATATGAACCACATGTATTTCTGCGTTGTCATTCAGCTAATAATAGCCCTAGTAACTCTTCATCTCAGATATGGCGGGCATGCTTTGAACCTGATACATCAAAACCAGGTAGGATAATGTTAATATTTGAATAAAGTTGTTTTCTTTGTTTTAACACCCTGTCTTCCATATAATATTAAGAAAGAAGCAAAATTTAACCCTCATTATTTTTCCCCCTTGTGTGTTTCATAATTCATTCATCAAAGTTCATCATTAATTTTAATTTAATAGATTTTTGTTCTTGGATTACTACTACCACTATTACATATTTTTCATGGTTCATATGAGTTTCTGGTCATCACAGAATTCTCGGTGATGCAAACTTTGTTTCTAACTGCAGTGTCTTAATATATTGGCGCCTCCGTAGCCAGATGGGCAGGAGCAGCAGTGCGTAGCACACGCCTCTTGATTAGACCGGGGTTCGAGCCTGTGACCACCAAATACGGAGGATGCAGAAAGGTCAGGGAATGACCACCGCATATCCCCGGAGCAATATGGCCTTAGTTGCTAATGCTCCTAAAAACCAAATAACAATCAACAACAACCTAATATATTAAGTGAAATGATACATATTAAGAAAATTAATAATAATTATTAATTTCTACAATAGGTTACGTTGATCTCTTATGTTGCTATCTTTTTTTTATTTTTTATAATAATAAAGAATAACAAAAAAAAACGATGGTGGCAGATAAATCTGATAAAATGAAATATAGCAAGCCCAATTATTCTTCTCTGGAACATACTCCAGTAATGTCAGCAGTGTTGTCATAAAATGGCTGAATTTGAACTTCTGTTTAGGACAACTAACACTAATATAAAAGGGCTAACAGAAGCATGGTGCCATCGAAGTTGGTGATGAGTTCCATTATAGTTTGTATATAATATCGGTGTTTAGATACACCATAGACACTCTTAAAAAACTACAAAGTAGTTGTTGCGGGCATCATTTGCTCTTTCTCATATTGTGCTCTGCCTTCACGATGAGTTGCCATGATACTGCACTACCTCAAATAAGAAACACTTCACTAATAGAGAAGACTATTGTTACTTATTCTCAGTGAGTACCACCACCCAGACATGTTTCAAGGCTATTGGCCTATCATCATATCAAACAACTACTTTGTAGTTTCTTAAGAGTTGTCTATGGTGTATCTACACACCGATATTATATAGATATTAAACTCTTAATGTGTTATGCCTTGTGCATTTAGTTATTTTAAATATTGTCATATACACCTTTTGGCATCTCTCATATTGTGTGATTATCTTCACAACTGGGTCGTCATGTCTGCAATACTAGGGTACCTGCCCACCCACTGATGATAGGCCAATAGCCTTGAAACATGTCTGGGTGGTGGTACTCACTGAGAATAAGTAACAATAGTCTTCTCTATTATTGAAGCGTTACTTATTTGAGGTAGTGCAATATCATGGCAACTCGTCGTGAAGGCAGAGCACAATATGAGAAAGAGCAAATGATGCCCACAACAACTACCTTGTAGTTTTTTAAGAGTGTCTATGGTGTATCTAAACACCGATATTATATAGATACTAAACTCTTAAAGTATTATGCCATGTGCATTTAATTATTTTAAATATTATCTTATACACCTTTTGGCATCTCTCATATTGTGCGATTAACTTCACAACTGGGTCGTCATGTCTGCAATACTAGGGTACCTGCCCACCCACTGATGATAGGCCAATAGCCTTGAAACATGTCCGGGGAGCCTGATATTCAAGGAGTTTCCGAGAATGGGTAACAACAGTCTTCTCTACTGGGGAAGCGTTACCTATTGGAGGAATTTGAGTTTTTGAGTGGTGTGAGTTGAAGAGTTACTGTCCCTTTCATTCTTCGACATGTTTCTTTTCCTCTTCCACTACTACTATTACTTTCCCTCTACCTTTTTACTTTTCTAAGTCTAATAGGGACAAATGGTTTGAATTTTATAATTCATTTGTTTGATCTGGTCCAATGGGTTTTTTTTCACATTAAATTCACAATAGCCTTGAAACATGTCTGGGTGGTGGTACTCACTGAGAAAAAGTAACAATAGTCTTCTCTATTAGTGAAGCGTTACTTATTTGAGGTAGTGCAGTATCGTGGCAACTCGTCGTGAAGGCAGAGCACAATATGAGAAAGAGCAAATGATGCCCACAACAACTACTTTGTAGTTTTTTAAGAGTGTCTATGGTGTATCTAAACACCGATATTATATAGATACTAAACTCTTAAAGTATTATGCCATGTGCATTTAATTATTTTAAAAATTATAGTTTGTATAATGTATTTAGGAAAGAAGGGGTGAAGGGGTCATGCTTCTTATCAAAAGCAGCCCGAGTGCAAAAAAAAGCTTTTGCTGAGTCCGAATTTATGTTTGTCAGTATAGAATCTGTGTAGTGTGAGTTAGTAGGAAACAAAGGAACAATTAGAGTGGGAGTAATCTACAGACCAGAAGATTTTAAAGAATATGAAGAGAATCTTTACATGAAAATGGAATGGGCAAGCAAGTGTGAATGTCTTATTGTGGGTGAGTTTAATCTACCCCAGATTGATTGGAATAAGTGGAAGGGAAATTCACAATGGTTAAAAGCTTTTTTAAAACAAGATGATTATTATTTGTACCAGCATATTATTGAAAGTACTAGGGGCTAGAATATTCTTGACCTCTTCATTAGTAACAAATAAGATGACATCATAGGGCTTAAAGTACAGGAACCATTGTCAGGAAGTGATCATGCAATCGTCAGTTGGAAGATGAAGAAAGATGTGATAGTTAAAGAAAGTCATGGGTTTTAACTTCAGAAGAGAGGACTTTGACAGCTTAAGGCACTATATGGCATCTGTGAACTGGGCAGATTGCCGAGGGATGGCGAATACATTTGAATTATGGAATACTTTTAAAGCAAAAATCACAGAAACCAAGAATGCATACATTCCTTTAAGAAAATATTGCAGGAGGAGAATGTTGAAATAGATGACTGTGAAGCTGGCTGGTCAAGTAGAGCAGAAAAAGATATCAAAGGTACCGAGCAATGAAAAGTACTTAAGCCTACTACAGGTAGAAGTTGATCTGTAATAGTATCACAAATAAGGTGAGGAAGGCCGAGGCTGCATATGAGAAAGCATTGGCTAAGAAAGCAAAGAATGGAGACAAGCAATTTTTCATGTATGGAAATACAACAAAGAAGGAAGCTAATCAGATAGGACCCTTGTGTACTGGGTGTGGGGAAGTCAGCTAATGTTGTGGATGAATTGAATCGGTACTTTGCATCTGTGTTTACTGACAAAAGACCCCTAATGCTGAAAAGAGGCTGAGCAAGAGAGGATAAGTCATATGAAATTAGTGATGTCGTAATTTCAGATGATTGTTTAATAGAAAAACTTTTGAGCATAAAGGCAAGTAAGGCTCCCGGAGTTGATGGCATATACCATGTAGTTTTGAGGGAGAGTGCAAGGGAATGTATTGAACCATTTAGTTTAATTATGAGGGCATATTTGGATTTAGGGGAGATTCCTTTGGATTGGAGAAGTGCCAATGTATCGTCAATATGTAAAAGTGGTTCTAAGAGTGAAGTTGGCAACTACAGACTGGTTAGTGGTAGAAAAAATCATAGAGGCCATGATTAAGAGTGCAATCCAGTGACATTTAGATAAATATGGCATTCTGAAGGGCACACAAAATGGCTTTGTTAAGGGTAAATCGTGCTCAACTAGCTTAGGCTATTTTTACACAGTTACTCATCAGTTAGATTTATGGAATAGTTTCAACATAGTTTATCTGGATTTTAGCAAAGCATTTGATTCGGTCCCTCATGAGAGGTTACTGTATAAGCTTGAATAGGTTGTGATTACTGGTAAGATTCTAAGATGGATTTCTTGGAGGGCAGAATGCAGATGGTTGTGATTAATGGATATTCTTCAGATTGGTGTAAAGTTAAGAGTGGGGTCCCTCAAGGATTGGTTCTTGGACCACTGTTGTTTCTCATTTTCAGAAATGACATCAACAAATGGATAGAAGGCATGATGTCAAAATTTGCGGATGACGTAAAGGTTTGCAGAGTCGTTAATGATCAGTGCCAGGCGGCACTTTTCAGGGTGACTTGAACAGACTTCAAAGATGGTCAGAGAAGTGGCAGCTATGTTTTAATGCTGCTAAATGCAGGGTCTTAGGTTTGGGGATTAGCAACCACTGAATAAATAATACATGTGAGGTTGAATTAAAAACAGTGGAAGAGGAAAGGGATCTAGGAGTTACAATATGGGCAGATATGAAGTCTTCTGAACAGTGTAAACAGGCAGCCAGGAAAGCTCATGGTGACCTATCGATTTTTCGAATGTTATCCTGTAGAGATAGGGAGGTCATAGCCGCCTCCGTAGCCAGGTGGGAAGGAGCAGCAATGCGTAGCACACACTTCTTGATTAGACCGGGGTTCAAGCCCATCACCACCAAATATGGAGGATGCGGAAAGGTCAGGGAATGACCACCGCATATCCCGGAGAAATATGGCCTTAGTTGCTAATGCTCCTAAAAACCAAATAACAACAAACAGGGAGGTCATAATCTCACTGGATAAGGCAATTATAATATCACATTTGGAATACTGTATTTAAATATGGAGATCTCATATTAAAAAAGACATTGAGTTTCTTGAAAGGGTCCAAAGACAGGCAACTCAAAAAGTGAGATTGGCATATATGAGAAAAGACTCCAACTATGTGGGCTACAGATATGATGAATGAAGGTGGAATTCTCACTGTTATATAGAATTCTGCAATTAGGGGGTCATAAATTTAAATTACTTGAGGTTTCGATTAGATTGTAGGAAGTTTACTTTGGCCTGTGAGTCATTGATTGATGGAACAAGTTGCCCTCGTAGGTAGTTTTGGTTGACAGTTTGATTGAATTGAAAGGTCAACTGGATACTTACCTGTGCGAGGAGAGAAGCATATAATTTGTGTTTTCTTATCTATTTAGTAGTTTGTTTTTTGTTTTGTTTTTTTCTCTTGTCACTCCAGTAAAAGCTTGCGGCTTCCTTGCACTATATGGCAAATACTATTACACTCAATTATTTCATTTATACTCTTACAAAATTATTACAAGCTTTCACTGATAAACAACAAAATGGCAGTTATCTACCATTTTGTTATTTATCAGCAAAGTCTTGTAAAGCATCATATCCCAAATTTTTTGCATGTAGTAGTGGCATGTGATGCAAGAAAGCAGTGTATGAGCTTATGCAGCATCAGCCAAAAAAAAAATTCACACAACCATTCCCTTTAAATGTTTGTCCAGTTCCTCCTTAAATTTATTTAATCTATCAACTTCCACAACAACAGATGCAAGTTTGTTCCAGCAATTAACCACATGCTGGCTAAAGGCAAATTTCCGCACATCTAGACTTTCCTTAATTTGAATTTATGCCCAATTAGGTTCATAATCTGAACAAGTAGAAGAATCCCATCAGAATTCAGTGTGCTCAACCCATTCAAGGCCTTATACACCTCAATCAATCACCGTGCAGGTGCCTAGTCTTCAGCCATTGCAATTTGCAGAACTAAAGATTCTCTTGGTAAGAGGATCCCTTCATTTCCCTCACCAATCTTGTTGCTCTTCTCTGTACATGCTCAAGCAAATCTATATGTTTCCTAAAATGAGGCCTCCAGACCTGTATGCAGTACTCAAGGCGTGGCCTGACTTTTGCCTTATACAGAGGGACAATCACCTCCTTTTCCCCTGCTAGCAAAATTCCTATATATCAATGAAAAAAACTCCATGACCTGCCCTGGCAGCCTGTCTGCATTGCTCAAAAAATTTCATATCTGACTGCACAATTACTCCCAGGTCTTTTTCATTTTCTACTACCTTAAGTATAGTACCACACAGTTGGTATGTTTCTCTGGGGTTACTTCTACCCATGTGCAGTACTTTGCATTTGTCAAGGTTAAACTTCAGTTGCCACTTCTTAGCCCATCTGCCCAAATTATCTAGATCCTGTTGCAGTAGCACACTGCCATTACTGTCATTAAGAACTCTGCCAACCTTTGTATCATCTGCAAACTTCGACACTAAGCCTGATATACCTTCATCAATATCATTGATAAATATACAAAACAACAGTGGACCCAACACTGAACCCTGTGGGACTTCACTAATAACATTATTCCACAAAGAGCAGCACCCATTGATTACCACCCTCTGTCTTCTTCCACGCAACCATCCTTTTATCCATTGTAGCAATTTACCCTTAATACCATTCTGCTCCAATTTGTACAGTAGTCTTCCATGCGCAACAGTGTCAAAAGCTTTCCTGAAATCCAAGTATATGATATCAGAATTATTTTTTGCATCCAGTTCCTTTGTAACCATGTCATAATAACCAATCAAATTTGTCAGACAAGACTTTCCCTTAACAAAAACATGCTGCAGTCTTGTCTAGATGATCCTGCAATGCATCTTTAACTAGTGACTGCATTATTTTCCCCGGAACAGAAGTTAAACTAACTGGTTTGTAATTACTCATGTCACCGTTCGATCCCCATTTGTGAATTGGGGATACATTTGCACATCTAAAGTCCGTGGGGACCTCCCCTGAGTCCAAGAATGCTCTCATAATTATGGGTAAAGCTTTGCTTACTTCCTTTGCTGCCTCTTTTAATATAACTGGATAGATCCCATCCACTCCAGGTGCCTTTCTTATGTTTAACTTCAATAATTTCTCCTCCACTTTGCTCTCAGTTATTATAAATCATTAAGCACCCTGCTACAATTTGATAACCTTCTGGCATTTTCAAACCTTAATAACTCCTCGTGTGAATCTAGATGCAAAATACTTATTCAGTTTGTTTGCTATCTGAGTAGGATCATCAACAGTCGAACCATCGATATCAATTGAACCAATCAGATTCATTCCCTTCCTTTTAGAGTTTATATAAGTAAAGAAATCCTTGCTGTTTTTCTTAGCATTCTTTGCCAAAGATATCTCGTAATCTGCCCTTCGCCTGCCTAACCTCTTTTGTGATTTGATTACATACTAGCTTATAACTGCCATAGGCTTCTGTGCGGCTTGATAATTTATATGCATCCCATGCATTTTTCTTCTCTGTCACAAGTCTCATTAGTTCGTTTTTTTTTTTTTTTTTTTTTTTTTATGTGAACCCCAAACACGAGAGGTATTAGAACCTATAGTACTGAGCACCATGTTGGGTTTGAGGTTAAGAAGACGAAAGAGGATATTTGTTGACATTGGAATTGAACTTCTGTAGATTGTAATTTTCAGGAAATACGTATGAAGGAAGGCTGTTCCAGAAAATGGCAGTTGAATGAATAAATGAGGAAGATGAAAAGTTGGTTCTGTGGGTTTGAAGTTGGACAGTAAATGGATGTTGGCTAGTGGCGGCACATGTTCGGACTGTTTTGAAAGAGAGAGCAGGAATTATAGAAGCCAATTCAGAAGAACAGTGCCCATGGAAGTATCTGTAGAAGAGGCATGCAGCGGAAACAGTGCGTCTATGAGAAAGCAAGTGGAGAGACTCTGTTAGAGATGAATCATTAATTAATCTAACTGCCCTCTTCTGAATGGAATCAAGAAGCCTGAGAGAGGTTTTGGGTGCACCACCCCAGATGTGGGAACAATATTCCATGGCAGGGCGGATTTGCGATTTATACAGAGTGAGCAGCTGTTTGGAAGAAAAGTAATGCCGATAGCGAAAGAGAAAACCAAGTTTTTTAGATGCAGAGGAAGAAATATTTGTAATGTGCTTGTGCCAAGAGAGATTAGAAGTCAGGGTAATCCCCAAAAGAGATATATCATTTTGCCTAGAAATCGGAGTGTCACTAAAGATAAGCATAGGAGCAGAAGAATCTCCTTTTTGCGAGATATAAGACAAGACTGAGTTTTAGAAGGATTGAAATCAACTAAGTTGTCTTTGCCCCACTGGAGAATTACCTGAAGATCGGCATTTAAGGAATTGGCAGCAGATTTTCGAGAACTTGAAGCTGATTGAGCAGGACAAGGTTTCTCAAAATGGAAAGTGGAATGCAATGTGCTATCATTGGCAAAACTATGGATAGGATTTCCAGTCAATGGAAGAAGGTCATTGATATACAAAAGGAATAGAGTGGGGGAAAGAACTGAACTTTGGGGGACACCGGCATTAGTGGAGAAGTTAGAAGACAAAGAGCCATCTACCATCACCCTCAGTGAGCGATCAGAGAGAAAACTGGATAACCAATTACTAAAAACAGTTGGCAAACCATAAGATGAAAGCTTGTTTAGAAGACCTTTATGCCAAACACAATCAAAAGCCTTTGAGATGTCAAGAGCAACTACTTGTGTTTCACCGAACCTTTCCATTGAATTAGTCCATAAATGGGTAACATAAGCCAGAATATCTCCAGTGGATCGACACTGACGGAATCTAGACTGGTGATCGTTGATCAGACGGAAGGTTTCTAGGTAGTTTAAGAGTTGGCAGTTAATTGATTTCTCCATTACTTTAGAAAGAGTAGAAGTAATTGCAATGGGACGATAATTGGATGGGAGGGATTTGTCACCCTTTTTAGGAACTGGCTGGATATGAGCAAATTTCCAAGAAGAAGGAAAAACACCTTTGGAATAAGAAAGTGAAAAAAGGCGGCAAAGAATAGGAGTAAGTTCAGGAGCACAGGTTTTGAGAACAAGTGGAGAAATACTATTAGGACCTGGAGTTTTCTTAGCATCAAGATTCATCAAAATCCTTCGGATATCCTTTTGACGGAAGACCAGAGGAGGCATTGAATGGAGAGTGTTGGAAATGGTGGGAGGTGTTTTACCAAGATCATTAATACATGAGCTGGAAGAAAAATGGGATGCTAGCAGGTCAGCTTTATCCTTGGCTGAAGTGGCAACAGAACCATCTGGTTTGGACAGAGGTGGGAGCAAAGATGGGCAAAAGTTGCTGCCAATAGCTTTGGCAAGAGACCAGAATGCTCTGCTACCATTAGGGCAAGAAGCAAGTTTTCTACTCTTAGCCTGTTCAAACTCTAGTTTGGACTGATTAATAACTGCTTTACAATTGTTGCGAGCTTTGGTGTAGGCGGAAAATGAAACTGAAGAATTAGAAACAAGCCAATTACGATATGCAACATTCTTCTCTTGGACAGCCTTAGCACATTTATTGGAAAACCAAGGTTTAGATAAAGGACGAGATTTTAAAGTGGAGTGTGGGATAAAGGATTCCATTCCTGCAAGAATAATTTCACTGACACGATCTGAGCAAACATTGACATCAGAAGTTTTGAAATAGTAATCCGACCAAGGAAAAGAAGAAAAGAAGTCTCGCAGGTCATCCCATTTTGCATTCTTGTAATGCCAAACAACACGTGGTTGGGAATAGCCATGAGATAAAGGTTCCGTTGGAGAAGAGACAATCGCCAAGTTGTGATCTGAAGTGCCTAAAGGACCTCTCACTTCGACCGTATACTTAGAAGGGTTGTTTGTGAGAAAAAGATCAAGGCTGTGTGATTAGGATTGTCCTAATCATACAAAAAGAAAAATCTGTATGATTAGGATTGTCCGGTATTCTTGTAGGTAAATGAACAATCTGTGCTAGGGCATTAGTAATTGCAAAAGCCTCAGCATCTCGACCTGCTGGGTCAGTATGACTAGAAAACGGAAGCCAGCTGGAGTTGTGAACATTAAAATCACCAAGGAAAATTACCTCACTGTTAGGAAAGTTGGACTGGAGAAAGAAATTCAAGTTGCAAAGAGAGGAAGTCAAAGAGCTCCAAGTGATTAGTGGAGTTGGGAGAACGGTAGAGACAACAGATGAATTTTACACAATGAGGTAGAGAGATTTTAAGCCAGAGAAGATCAAAGAGAGGAGATTCCAAATTGCCAAGTCTCTGACAGGGAATATCAGAACGGACATATGCACAAGTACCACCTTTGAGGCGAAAGGAATCATACAGCAAATAATTTGGACATCTGAGATGAGCAGTAGTTGAATCAACTGATAACTGAGATTCGGTCAGAAAAAGTACATCAGGTTTGGAAGACTGCAAGTGGAAATGGACATCGTTGAGATTGGAATTGAGACCACGTATATTTGTGAAATGAATTAGGAAGTCCTTGGGAGGTTTAGATCTTTTCGCAGATAAGCTTGCTCTATTAGTTTGACAATTCATGGTGTATTCAATAGTAAGAAAAAGTAGGTGGAACATACTGTATGAAGTAATGAAATTTTTGGATATGGCGTACATGTGGTAAGAATATACCCAGATCCTTGACATAACGTGGCCTCGACAATGCTCCCCGCATACACACTACTCGGACTCCCTCTAGTCACTATCTGGCAGAGTAGAGGTAGCAAGATTATACACTAGCTGATCCGGAAGCTTCCTAGAGAGTTACCAATGGTTCAGTCTGGTGTACTAACTAGCGGCCGGCCTGTGAACACCGTTTTAGAGCTGTACCCTTGAAATGTACGGAATATTGGATCTCGCCACGACGTTCATCATAACCTCAAAATTCATCAATCATACTGCATGATGAAAGAGATAGGGAAGGGTTGACCGGAACTTAGCTATAGAGACTAAACATGGGTTTCACCACTTCAAGCCTCCAATAAGCAAAGTGGTGGTATTTCACCGGTTGATGAGAGTCATCTACCACCTAGTACTGCCTGGTAACATCGAGGGGCGGCGTTCCTCCATGTGGTGTGGGCGCCACACCTCGACCCCTGCTTACGTTGGTTCACACCTGGGTGGTCACCCACCATGTACTTGTGCATGGAGGTTATACCCAGGATTACTAACAGTCCCACCGTCGTGAAGGTGCAAGCAGAGGATTTGGCTGTCACAGACCGTCCGGACGTCGCCGAAATTGGGTCCACTTGACTTGAGTGTCACCCGAATATCAGTTCCATCAGCGTTTTAGACTC
Organism: Mastigoproctus giganteus; assembly: GCF_048544385.1. NCBI lineage: Eukaryota > Metazoa > Arthropoda > Arachnida > Uropygi > Thelyphonidae > Mastigoproctus > Mastigoproctus giganteus. The sequence continues at coordinate 196,116,477 of NC_143579.1, forward strand.
CCAGGTAGCAAGTACAGCTTGTCTGGCATATCTTAGAGAATGTCTGTGACAACCTCAAGGACCATTTGATAACCGTTTAGGCCTAAACCTTGAACAATATTTCTTAATAGGTATGAAACTTTTAGTAGCTTCCACGATTAATTCCTTGAATGCTTCCCACTTAGAATTTGCTGTTGGTAACATCATCAATTGATCCCACTGTACAGAATTTAAAAACTGTCTGAGACTACTGTACTCACCTTTATGGAAGCAAAAACGCTTTCCTTTACCCCTGATTGTAATTATATCTTTAAGTAAATCCCACATCAGTACACTGTGATCACTGCCACCTAGTGGTTCCTTTATCTGCAAATTCTTAATACACGAATGATCACTGCTGATAACCAGATCAAGAGTATTACCCTCTGTGGTCGCCTCTCGATCATGCTGCCGCAGAAAACAATCATCCAATAAATCCACAAAAGTCTTAGTAGTGTGCGGGTGACCAACCCATAAGTTCCAGTCAATATCTGGGAAGTTAAAATCCCCCATTATAAGACATACTGATTTACTAGCCCACTCTATTTCTCTGTACAATTGTACATTGTACTCATTCGAGTCATTAGGCCTATAAGACACACCTCTTATTTTCGCTTTCGTAGCGCTTATGTCACACCAAACTGACTCAACAGTGCACTGTTCATCTATATCAACTGGATGCACTTCTTTTGATTTTATGTTTTTCTTAATTAACAGCACAATGTGTCTTTCTGTACACATTGTACTGCCCAAATTCCAATTCTGCATTCCTAATATCTGTGACACCACGTCTCTGATATCTCAACAGTATCCACCTTTGATGTCTTGACCAACACTTCAACTTCATCAAATTTATTTACTATACTTCTAGCATTGGTATACATGCAAGCATGTATGCACCTGTTCCTATTCCTAGTTACCCTAACACATCCCATATACCCACCTGTTTCACGATGACCGCCATCAGTCCCTGAAACCCCCAGCATGTCATATGTTATGAAAAGAAGTAATTCTAATTAAAATGCCTGTCTTCAAGTGTATTGTGCATCAGAACACTACTGAAGGTGGGGGAATGCTTCCATTTTTTTGGTGAGAAAATGGTTTTGTTTTTCATCCAAAACATTCTTACTACTTAATGCCCTTGAACCATTTAAAAAAATGTCCAAACCAGTACGTGACTTTCAATTAATTTTGGTATTAATTGACCCTGATATGATGATATTTTAAGGAGTCCTTATGTTCTGTGATGTAATGACCAGATTGTAGATATAGCTTAGTTTAATTTTTCAGCACTCACCTCATAGTAATCCACTTAGTTGGTTGAAAGTTTTGCCACGTGCATAGTGGTTAAGAGATTCTAATAACTTATGGGGATTATAAATTTAAAAAAAAAACTAAGTTATGGGATTTAAAAATTTTTCTAAGAAAGGAAAGTGCACCTTCCATTCTATGGTTTTCTAATTAAAGCGAATTCTAGCATAAATTCTAAATTTAAACCCCATAACTTAGGTTTTTTTTTTTTTTTTTTTTAAATTTATAATCCCCATAAGTTATTAGAATCTCTTAACCACTATGCACGTGGCAGAACTCAACCAACTAAGTGGATTACTATGAGGTGAGTGCTGAAAAATTAAGCTAAGCTATATCTACGATCTAGTCCTTTGATGTCTTGCATTATGGTTCAAGGGTTCAATGGTTCAAGGGCATTACATCACAGCACATAATGACTCCTTTAACTATTTATTACACCTCTTCCGCATGTCTATCATTTCCACGTTTTCCCCAATGCATTCAGATCTGCACGATAGGAAACTTCATTTCACAAAACTATTAGTTAAATACTTTTTTGACAAACTCCACATTACATTCTTAAAGAAATGTCTCACATATGACATAATCCCCAATTTCGCTCGTATCTGCACCAAAAATACTATTAAAAAATACCCTTTTATTATACACCAAGCCTCTATTGCCATAATTAAAGCAGAATTACGGAAAAGATACAGAGAAAAATATCTCCTTTTAGACCAAATGCATACCCTCAAATTCAAACTTAAAAGAGAACTAACCCCCACAACTTGGTACAATTGCATACAACAGGATAACACACAAATTCAGGCAACTTTAAATCAGATTACACAAAAGCACGCCAAGAAATGGGATACACTCACCAGAAGACACAAAAAAAAATCCCCAACAACTCAGTTGTTAACATCTCTACACAAATATTTTCCCCTAATGAACTTTCTAGTCTAGAATATGGATTCAATTTTGCCATTAACAGCCATTACATTTTTTCTTTGTAAACAACAGAATGCAACATCCTTTTCAATGCTATGAAATCACGTAGAATGGCAAAAACTGCTAAAGGCATAATGCAAAGTGTACCCTGGGAAACATTAATCACATAAGGAAGGAGGTACTTGTTAGACAAAAAGTTGTTTTATGTAATGTAGTGGAAATGTACTTCTTTCTTGGTTAAACTTTACATTGCAGTTGTTGGTTACATTTTAAAATTTAAAACTTTGTGTTGCAGTTATTGGTCTGAAATCCCTTTCAAAACTCAGTTCCAGAGTTTTGAAAGGAATTTCAGAAAGACAACTACCCAACTTTACTTAGCATTAATATGTCATACAATTTATTTATTGAAAGAAACTTATAACAATTATGTATTTTTGAAAAGAACAGCAATATTGAATGTCGATACATTTTATTCTATAATTAAGCTTTTTTACTTTGCTGCAAAGGAAGATAAGTTCCATTTGTGTTCCCTATTTAAACAAAAATAACTCGCTATAGCTAAACAAGAATATCACCCTTCATAAAAGAGTCCAGTATATCCTTGATCACTGCTACCTCCTTCATCCAATAAACATAAAGATAAATCAGGGGATAAGTGCTATTACTGTAGAATAATTGCCATCAGTAGCCAGGAGGTAATTGCTCTGTCACGTAGAAAAAGGGGGCTTAGAGGGGAACAGGCATTGTGTGTGTTATCAGACACTCAGTCTAAAACACTGATGGATCCAATATCTTTCTATCTCAGAAGATTTAAGAGAAGTCCTGTTGGCCTGCCTCCCTAAAATCCAGTCATGCACACCTTGATGGTAAGCCCTGTAATGTCACTTAGGTGGCAACAAACGTGCAGAGCAGTTCTCTTCAAGACGCCTGGTCAGCGTGAAGAGGAAAAGACCAAACCCTCCAGCACATGACAGTACAACGAAACAAATGGTCCTCAGTCCCCAGCAGCTTTCACTCCCCCTCTTACGGCAGCGAGAGGATCAGAGTGGAAGCAGAGGGTGCTAAGAATCTCCGGGTGCAACCAGGCTGCCATGCACAGAAACTGAACTTGGCCTGTTACAACATAAGATCGCTCATTGGTGAAGACAGGATATTAGAGCTGGAAAAGGAATTAAAAAATGTGAATTGGAATATCATTGGTTTGGCTGAAACAAGAAGAAATAAATCACTTATAAATTTATCAAGTGGAAATCTGCTGTACACCAATGGAAACAGTGAAAGGAGCGAAGGTGGAGTTGACTTTCTGGTCCGTAAAGATATAAAAACCAACATTTTGGATTTCAAAAGTACATCACCAAGGCTGTCAAGACTACTACTCAAGATTTCTAAGAGGTACAAGTTAAAGGTTATAATGATTTATGCACCAACATCGAGCCATGATGATGAAGAGGTTGAAGAAATGTACACAGAAATTGAGTCTTCTAGATGAGCAAAAAACCCACTACACTATCATTATGGGGGACTTCAATGCTAAGGTTGGAAGGAGACAAAACAGTGCAGAAGGGGGAACTATAGGAAATTTGGAATGAGTGAAAGAAATCAAAGAGATGAAAGACTTGGCATTTGCGAATCTCGAGGATTGTCAGTAATGAACACTTTTTTCAAGAAAACGGTGAACAGAAAGTGGACGTGGAAGAGTCCAAATGGATTAACAACTAATGAAATCGACTTCATCTTCACTAACAGAAGATATATCGTGAATGATGTTACCATCCTGAATAAGGTAAATGTTGGAAGTGATCACAGAATGGTAAGATGCACACTTGATATAGATGTAGGAAAGGAAAGGAAAAAACTGACTCGAGTAAATAATACAAAGGTCTTTGAGATAACAGAAGAGGAGAAAAAGCAGTATGTACTGGAACTTAAGAACAAGTTTGAGCATTTGCAGACTGCTCAGGACCAAGATATCGACAAGGAATATTACAACTTTCTGAAAGTGATAAAGCCCAAGAAAAGCCCTATAGGTAAAAAGAAATCCAAAGAAGAAAAAATTAGTCATGATGAACCGAACTTGTCATGATGAACCGATGAACTTGTCATGATGAACCGAAGATGACAAATGAAGATCGAGATAAACACTGACAAGGAGAAAATTGAGTATACTGAGTTATGCAAAGCCATTAGAAAGAGACTCAGATAGGACATAAGAAGATTTAACACAAGAAAAGTAGAACAAGCATTAAGGGAAAACAAAGAATTTATATCAGCAGCCATGAGCAGTAATACAGAAAGACAAATGATACTAAAACTAAAGAATAGCAGTGGTATACTTATAAATAGCAGAGAAGGCATAATTCAAATAGCAGAAGACTACTATAGAGAATTATACAAGGAATGAGGTAGTGATGCCAGCAGTGGGGAAGATGGATTGCAAATTAGTATCGCATATGACATACCCGATATTCTTCCTGGTGAGGTAGAACATGAGTTGAAGAAAATAAAGAATCGGAAAGCCCTGGGTGAAGATGAAATTACTGTAGAGTTAAAATTGGGAGGAAGAGACATGGCACAGAAACTGGCAAGACTCTTCACAAAATGCATTAGAAAAGGTGTGATGCCTAAGGAGTGGAATAATGCAATAATAGTTTTACTGCATAAGAAAGGAGATAAATCAGAAATTGGAAATTATAGACCAATTAGCTTGTTATCCCACATCTACAAGTTGTTCACAACGGTCATTACTAACAGATTAGAAAGAATACTTGAAAGAGAATCAACCGAAAGAGCAAGCTGGCTTTAGAACAGGATTCTCAACTATGGATCACCTTCACGTAATATCACAGCTAATGGAGAAAACAAATGAATATAAAACACCATTATGCCTGGCATTTGTTGATTATGAAAAGTCATTTGACTCCATACAGCATAAGGCAACGTTTCGGGCACTGGAAAGACAAGGCATAGATACCCCATATATTATGATTTTGAAGAAAATATATGAGAAAGCTACCTCCTTTATTAGACTAGACAAAGACAGTAGCAAATGTAAAATTGAGAAAGGAGTTCGACAAGCGAACACAATACCTCCAAAGTTGTTTACTGCTGCCCTTGAGGAAGTTTTCAGAAGATTAGACTGGTTGCAGAAAGGAGTCAGTATGAACGGAGAGTACCTAAACCATTTACGATTTGCAGATGACATTGTGGTCATAAGCTACGATCCCAAGGAATTAGAGGAAAATCTTAATCAGTTATGCAGAGGATTTTGGACTAAAGATGAATATGGCTTAAACAAAAGTAACGATGAACAAGTATGCCATAGAAAGGGATATAATGATTGAATGAGCAGTAATTGAAAAGGTGGAGTCGTGTACTTATCTGGGAGAAGTCATCAGCTGTAATAATGATAAATGGCCAGAAGTCAAGAGAAGAATAAATTTTGGATGGATAGCATTCAGGAAATATAGTCACATACTGAGGAGCAATATCCCAATTTGTCTGAAATGTAAAATAATGAACCAATGTATACTACCCACCATGACTTATGGACACTCACCAAAAGAATGGAAGAGAAGCTGAGAACTACACAGCGCAGAATGGAACAAATTATATTGGGAATCAGACTGTTAGATAAGAAGAGAAACACATGGATTAGGCAGCAAACTCAAGTAAAGGACATTCTTATCAAAACTAAAGAACTAAAATGGTCTTGGACACGACACATAGCTTGAAGACATGATGACAGATGAACTAAGAGAATAACAGAATGGTACCCAAGAGGAGCTAGAAGAAAACCTTGAAGACAACGATGGAGATGGACAGATGAAATTCATGAGTTTGCGGGTAGTAAGTGGATAGTCATTGCACAAAACAGAAGGAACTGGAAAGTTTCTGCAGAGGCCTTCATCATGCAGTGGATTGAAAATGGCTGATAATAATACAAAAAAATACCCCCCCCACAACACACACACACACACACACACACACACACACACACACACACACACACACACACACACACACACACACACACACACACACACACAACTTGAAACAACTATTTCAACACGTGAAAACAGATATTTCCTTTCAAAAAACTGAAAATTAAACTTGAGCAAATAAATTTTTTTGCAGTGAGATCCCCTGTCATGTTGGCATTTGCATGTGATATGAAGATGGCAAGCACAACATAGCAAAAGCTGACCTGTGACACAAATATAGATAATAATAAAAGATATCCCTGACACTCACATTATATCAATGTTGTTGCTGTGTGGAGGTTAAATGACACATAAGCTGCTTTGGCTATAATGCTCCTGATCAAAGTTGCATTGTATGTATTAATACCTATTGAAACACTTAACATTCGTTGCAAAAAGTGCTGGCATTTGAAGGGGCAGATTTTTGACACCCCCCTTACCAAGGTTCTAGTATAATTTTATTATACATATACTATACTGTTCTTATATAGGTTCTAGTATCTTTTTCTTTTTGTTTAATATAAGAACTCCCCGACTTACGTAACGGTTGCGTTCCGCGGAACTCTACACAAGTCGGAATTTCCCCCGTGCTTGTGCAGCACTCACAACTGTGCTCGCTGAATTCATTGAAACAAAAAAGAAATGTTCGATGAACACGTGAATAGAATTATTTATTGTATTTATTCAATTTTTTATCTCATGCACAGGAAAAATTACAAAAGCATGCAATTTAAAAAAATTTCAAAATTATAAAATTACAAAAAAAGAGAGGAGACAGGCATAACGTCAGTATGTTTTACCTCTCGAGCATCATTGCCAAAATAGACGTCTTCAGCTGATAAGTTGAGAGCTGTGGAGATTTTTGAAGGGATCGGCCACTCAATCTTATGAAAGAACATATTGATGGATGACTGGACGGTGGCTTTTTTCTTTTCATTGTAGATTTCTTTGTAGCAAGCAAGCAAGCATATCATTCACCCCTCTGTTAACTTTTAAGAATTGTTCGCTGTCAGGATCCATCTTCCCAAACCTCTCCATTGCCAATGCAATTTCATGAAATGCCATTGCCATATCTATGGTGATGAAGCATCTCGGCTCCTCATTTGGTTCATCTTGAGCTTCGTCAGCATTTTCTTCTTTGACTATCACTGCTTTCAAGTCAATAAGTTCTTCATTAGATAATTCCTTCTGTTCTTCCTCTATTAACTCCTTCACATCTTTGGCATCAACCTCCAACTGAAGTAGCTCTGCAACCTTTACAACCTCTTCATATAATTTGTCTTTTTCAAATCTTTCGAAGCCTTTCACATGCTGTGGGCATATTTTCTTCCATGCGCCATTTAAACAACTTTTAGTAATTCCTGCCCAGGCCTTATTAATGTTTAAGATGGAGTGATAAATATTGTAAGATTTCCAAAAGTCTCTTAACGTAAAGTTTTTCTCGTCGTCTACTGCAGACAATGCCTGAGCAAATGTTGCGCGCAAATAGTATGCTTTTAAATTCGAAATAACAGCCTGATCCATAGGTTGGATGAGTGAAGTAGTGTTTGGCAGTAGAAATATGATTCTCACATTCAAATTGAAATCATCTAGATGCGTAGGGTATCCGGGATCATTATCTAATAGAAGCAAAATTTTGAAAGGAACATCGTTGTCTTTACAATATTTTTCAACCTTGGGAATGAAGCAGCATTTAAACCAATCCTCAAAAAGAGATATTGTTATCCGTGCTCTCTGGTTCGATCAGAAATGCACGGCCAAGGGTGGCTTTATTGATACCCTTAAAGATTTCCAGAATGGTATACAAGCAGTGGTTATAATCTGTAATCTCCCACTGCATTAGCCCCAAGCAAGAGCGTAGCCCTATCTTTTGACACCAGCTGTTCCAACTTCAATATAGCACCTGAACACTGTTTTGTGATCAATATAGCACCTGAACACTGTTTTGTGATCATAAGTGCATTGATCCTTTGACATGTTCTTTTATACGTGCACTGTCCTTTAAAATAGTATTCACTGTTGAAGCAGCGAGACGTTAATTCCCTTCCAATAGATGACAAACTTTGTCCTGCTTAATCATTTTCATCTTCATTTCTAAATCAATTTTGTTTCGTGTCCTTTCACTGCCAGCACTTGCACTTTTCGTTGTTCGCTTTCTCTTCATCATTGTAATATGTAAATAGGAATGACGAAAAGTTTCTGAAAATTTGTTTTTTATATAATTGAAGGTTTCAGTAAAGGGGAACACATTCACCATAATAGTGTAAAAACCCACACAATTGCAGTTATCGGTATTATCATAAATGCAATAAGATTGAGTTTACTACCCTTTTATAATTAGATGCACTAACAGAAAAGCCCAATAACCTGAAAAGTACAAATTGCTTTTATTGTTTTATGGTGGTGACCTCGAAACATGCTTTAGAAAAATATCACAATGGTGTTCAAAATTGATTCTTATAACGGGAACATATGATAATGATGAAAGGGTAGTGCAATTTCCATTATAAATATGCCTTTTTAGAGAGATAAATAGCTTAGTCATATAGCGAATTTTTCAACTTCCAAGGACTTGGAATGAATTACAAAAAAAACAGTGTTATTGTGTTCACATTACGATATTTTCATGATACGTCCATTTATTCCTATGGGATGCAAAATACATTTCCATGATTTTTTTAAGTTTGCACTGGCCGGCAAAAACTTACATAAAGTTGAATAAGTTGAGTATTACGTAAGTTGGGGAGTTTCCGTATATACTTTTTAATGCTTATATACACTTAATTTTTAGAATTTTATATGCAGTGTATTTATTTTTATTTTCTAAATAAACTATTTGAATTTTTATATCTGCTATTTAGTTGTTTGAATTGATTATAGTGGTATTTAGCACTTTTTAGCCATATATTAAAAATCTTAATATAACATTTTTAGTATTTTTCCACATGCATTGAAATTTTTCTGGATAAGGGTCTGGTACTATACATTATTTATAGTGTTTTGACATAAGTCCACTTGTAAGTTTCACTGGTTACTTTTACATGGTCAATCATAAATTCCATAACATATGATAAAATGTCAAGTTTGGTTTAAATAATTGCTTGGAGCTTATTTGTGTTTAACTAAAATGTGACTTTTTTTGAACATAAATGATTTGACAACTTGAGATTATTAATATTTTATTAATTGAAAGATTTACATCCTGTCTGTAATTTCACAAATTTCACAAATTTTTTTTTTTTTTTTTTTTTTTTCTTTTTAGGGATGACAACAAACATTGTTGCAACATGTGGTAGTAACATTGTCTGCCTTATAGACTGTAGGTTGGGGAGAGTAATTAAACGTTATAAGCATTACAGTGATACAGAAGTGAGTTATTTAAATTTTTACGTATATGTGGTGACTCAGAACTCTTCTGCCAAGCTTGAGATTGATAATAAAGAACAATTCTTTATGAACTGCTCTTTGTTATCAATTTCAAAAACTTTTCTTGCCAAATTTATTGAAAGTTGCTAATTAAATAAACCTTCAGACAACCTTTCATTTGTTTATTATATTTCTTCATTAATTTATTTATTTTATTTTATACAAAAAATTCATGTTTGAATTGCCCTCCTTTAACCCAAGTGCATGTCTCACATTGAAAAATAAGTTATTCCTGAAGATCGAAAAACAGCTATGAAATGTGACATATCTCTTCAACAGTATGCTGGCTATATCAGAATAACTCACCTTAAGTCAACTCCTCAGTCCTATATATACCAGTTATTTTAGGTGCTACCACAGTTGAAAATCCACAGTCTGGTGGGTGGGGGAGATTACTTAACTTTTAACTTGTTTCCCATGACCAATCCACTGCTGAGGAAATTTAGCAACTGCTAAGAGTAGAGATGTTCCATTTTGCTGCTATGATATCTGATTACAGTAAGTAGCACCAATAAAAATCAAAACATATTATTATCAAGGAAGTAGTACACGTCACTGATCGTCACCTCCGTAGCCAGGTGGGAAGGAGCAGCAGTGCTAGCACACGCTTCTTGATTAGACCGGGGTTCAAACCCGTCACCACCAAATATGAGGATGCAGAAAGGTCAGGAAATGACCACCGCATATTCCCGGAGCAATATGGCCTTAGTTGCTAATGCTCCTAAAAACCAAATAACAACGACGTCACTGATCAGTTGACCATATATGACAAGCAAAATTTAAAGATGCCTTAACTCAGAAACAAGACATTTTTGGACCTTAGTATTTAATAAATTTCAAAAGATTTATTTCTGAATAAATAACCAAACTCGAAATAATCTTCTCAATTCCAAAATGTTGTCCAATAGCTGCGCTCATACCTGTAACTTTTCCATTTTTTCTAGATTACTGGAAATCATGCATCTTTAATGGCTTGTATCTTAAAGCAAAAGTTTACTTTTCTTTTCTTTCAGATTTCACTCATATTTGTGGTAAATGTTTTTAAAATATGTACATAGCAAATACACTGATATGGGCTTCCAACCCGCATTAGATGGCTCTGCTGATCTTTAGCATAGAATATAGTATGTCAGACAAGTTGTCTATGAGATGTTCATTTTAAATAAAAATGCAAATTACTTTGAGTAAAAAAATAGTGCTAGACATGAAATTTACAAATGAACTTCCATTCTGAGTAGTGCAGTGTAAAAGTGCCTTAGCATATGCATTTGAGTTCATGCAGGTGTGACTGTTAAATATAGTTAATGATTGTGTTCATGGTAAAATGATTAATTCCTCTGACCTAGTGGTCATGCCAGAGTATAAACAGAACATTTTAGATTTTGATGGTACATTATCAAAATTGCCTACAAAATCATGTGAAGTAGTTTAAACAAATATCTGTTTTTTAAGGTAATGTTCTATCATGAATACCTATAGCTATAAATTAATGTATTTTCAATAATTATACTCGTAGGTTCAGGAAATAATGACACTACCATTATACCATTATTTCATAGGACATTTAACAACCAGTAATAATGCAATTAGGTATTCATTAACATCAGTAATGGCCTCCGTAGCCGAGTGGGCAGGAGCGGGAGTGCAGTAGCACACGCTCTTTGAGTAGACCGGGGTTCAAGCCCCTGACTGCTGAATACGGTCGATCTGCCAACCCGCACTGGACCAGCGTGGCAGATTATGGTCCATTTCCCTCAGCATGAATTGTTGAGGAGGCTTCCACCCTGCAGTGGGTTGATACTGGCTGCACTTTACTTTTTTTTTTTTTTAACATCAGTAAATATAAATAAAAGATAGATAAATTCATTTCTCTGTTTATTATCAAATGTTTACATAAAATTGGCATATTTTTGAGTCTTTTTTTTTTTGGGCAAATAAATATTTATTTAATTAGTAGGGTGATGCTGTTTTCCATCACATAGTAATTCTAAATCAGGGGAAAAGATGTCAAATCTGGCTCAACATCCAATCTGTTCTGGCATTTGTTTTTTAAAAAAACTAATGTTAAGAATCCTGTTTCACATTTGTAAGTTGTTACAAATGACAAGAAATTTCGGTGCATTTTCTGATAAATGCTTATATTCTTCTCGGTAACTTAGCCAAAAATTTATCAATGAGACCTGATTGAACCAGTCTTTTAATGCTACATCACATAACAGTTCAAAAACAGAATCAATTTTTTGTTCATTGAGACAGAATTCTTCCATGTGTTCCACATTAAAAGTATTTGGGTTTTGAATTCACATTTTACTGCTGTCAATTGGAGGAAAATATTCTTGAAGGTTTGATTTCAATTTCAAGAGATATTCTTTTAATCGGCATAGAAATTTCAGCTGGAATGTCGCTTCGAACATACTCTTTTTGTAATTTAGTTAAAAAGTAGGAAGAAAATTATAATTCCCCTTTTCAACTCGAAGTACCTGTAGATGAATTTTCTTCGTAGTTGCTTCTACTTTTTCCTGAACTTTAAAAATATTAATATCAAAACCTTGTAAATTTAAATTAAATTATTTAAAAAACCAAAAATTCATATAAGTAGGATACCTTAATAAATTATAAAAGCATTAAATTTATTTTTAGTATTATAACTGAGTATTTGGTATTTTATTACATTTTAATTTTTTTCAGGAAATTTTCTTATAGTTTTATATAGGTATATTTCAAATAAGTTGTTCGCGGACTGGTACCAGGCTGCGGACCACACTTTGGGAAACCCTGTTCTATAACATTACATTTTTTTTGTTGTTGCTTAACATTATAGTAACTTTAGTAGTGGGTCCCCCGAAGAAATAATTTGAGGGAAGGAAACAAGAAGTCCGATGGTGCAAGCGGGTGAGTAGGCCGGATGGGGCAGTATTTCATATACACAAGTGGCTGCTTGTGTTGTGTTGTGTTTTTGTAATTTCAGAAGTGTGAACTGGGGCATTGTCTTGAAGCATCCTCACACCTTTGGATAGCATGTTTTGATTTTCTCCTGTAATTTTGTGAGTAAGTTGGCATAATAGGCACCTGTAATTGTTCTACCTTTCGGCAGGTAATCAGTCATTATTACGCCTTTCTCATCCCAAAATACTGTCAACAAGACCTTTCCTGCTGATGCTTGGACCCTTGCCTTCTTGGTGGGGGGGGGGGGCATGATGTCACCATTCCATGGACTGCTTTTTACTTTCAGGGTCGAAATGGTGTATTCAACTTTCATCCTGAGTGATTAGACAAGAGAAAAGGTCTTCCTCATTTTTTTGGCACAGGGCTAACAACTCTGATTTCTGTTGTCGATCAGCCTTCTGGAAACTAGTCAGTAATCGGGAAATCCATCTTGCACTCAATTTCCGTAAATCGAGTTGGTCGTGAAGGACTGTTTCTATTTCAACAGAGCCCATGCTAATCTTCACCTCCTGGGACGATTCATGCGCAGATATCTGGCGATCTTCCATGATTAACGACTTCACTTTTCTGATCCTGCTGTCATCAGTGGCTTAATGGGAACGACCTGGAATGGGTTCAGATTCTACCGATGTCCGACCACACCTAAACTGTCTATGCCAGTGCTTCCCAATGCCATAGGATGGGGCTTCATGCTTATATACAGCAGTCATCTCCCCTTCAAGAACAGATTCCGGATTACAGCTGTAAGAGAAAAACAAATTAAGGCAAAGGGCTGAAATTTTACACCTTTAGTACAGAGATATGTATGATGCTACACACAAAATATCATGACTGCAATGTGTGGAAATAGGTGAGGGCGATTCTTTATTGAACCACCCTCATATTTATGACATTAGACACCTAACAAAACATGTTTAAGTTATAAAAATAAATTATAAAACTCTGAATTAAGCAAAGTACATGGGTTGATCATTTAATTCATAGAATGTGCCTACCTTAATTTTAATCTTCATTTCTGAGGTCTTCCAGGTGATTTCTCCTTTTCAAAATAATCTCCTTCAGAGTGTATACACTGTGCCATCAGTGAACCCATTCATAGTACTATTTATCCCAATTCTAACTAACAAGAGATTCAATAATTTCAGCACAAATATGATTACAAAAAAAAAAAAAAAGTTTAGCTAACAAAAAACATTTTATGTTGTAAATAGGTGGACTTAAAAGAGGATTAATTAATTGTTTGTAGGATCTATATGCACTTGCATGGACAGTAGCTGAGTTGGAAGGAAGGCAGACTAGCCTTTTGGCTGCAGCAGGTCGTGATAAGGAGATTCATCTCTTGCATCCATCTCAACTAGTATGCTATTCGACCTTTTCTGCTCATGGCAAAGCTATTAACAGTCTTACTTTTCATCCCTCAAATTCTTTTTGGCTTTTTAGTAAGTAACATTTAGTATTTATATTTTCTATAAATATATGCCATTTATTTATTAATGTGGAATATTTCACAGGAAGGCCATAATCTGGCATTCAGTCCCTTGATGCTCTTTTGAATATATAAAGTTGTGTGATAGGTTTCTAAATTTTATGAGGTCTGGCTAATTCATGGATATAAATATATAATATATATATATATATATATATATATATATATATATAAGTTAGTAGTCGTGAAGGGCAATGTGCTAACATTACGGTACTAGTAACGCTAATTATGGAGAACAAAGGGCGAACAGAACAGAAATCGCTATCACAGTGAACAAAAAAGGGAGCTAAGATAAAGGAGCAGTAATAAGGAATAATAAGAATAACTTAGTGCTGTTCGTCCTCTGATCTAATTGCCTTTTTCAGGGGCCAGCCGCCGAAATCAAAAGAGGAAACGGCAATAAGTGGGTATTGCCTCTGTTTCTGACATGAAATACACACCCACGTGAAAAGTAGGTAAAGTTTGTTTAAGGTAGGCAAAGCAGTTAAAATAATTCATTTAAATTTAATTTTAATTTTAATCATGAGGCACATATATTCCATGGCTGACCCGACAGAGGCTGGAAGTAAAGATTAAAAGAATAACAAGAATTAAAGCAAGAAATGGGAGAAAACTTACATGGGGTCATAGCGATCTGTACTGCTGTGGAGAAATAAAATGTTTAGACGAATGTGGGCTGCAGTATATGGTATAAGCTGGCAATCCCTGGTGTAAGAAATCGGGAAAGTTTTAAAATTAAATAAATTAATTAAGTTGGGCTAGTTACCCCATGTTACAGGTTGGAGATGTATTGAAATAAATTAAAATAAATAAATTAAATTAGCGAAGTAGTAAATCAGTAAATTAAAATTAATTAAACCAATTTTGTTACAAATGTAAAGGTATTAGTGGTAGGGTTAAACATATGAAGGAGTGCGTCCCAGGATAGAAAGGAATAATAGGCTAGCAAAGTAGCGGTATATAGTCGCTGAACTTTGTATAGGTGAGGAAAGTGTTTTAAAGCAGAAAAGGAGCATCTCAGGTATTGCGTTCGGTAAACTAATGGCTCACAAGAAATAAAAATATAGGGGGTAGGAAATCATAAAGAGTACTGAAGACAAAAAATATGGTGCTAGGGCAGTTCAGGGTTGCTATACCCGTTCCTATAGTAGAACCCTGAACATGTTCTGTGAGCATTCTTCAGGGGTTTATGTATGGTATATGAAGATAAAAAATAAAAAGTAGATAAATAAAATAATGTATTCAAAACATTCGAATATTTCCAAAAAAACATTAGAAGAACCACAGTGAGATATGACACGTCAAATACATTGACGTGCCATATCTCACGTGCTTATTACCATAATGCAAGTTTAAAACATCACTTAATACCACTGAGCTCACCACCCATATTCACTCTTTGAACCACCAAACCTAAAATTGATTTCGCAATAGTTTTAACAAAACTTCCCTCCAGCTAAAAATTGGCTATTATAGAACGACTTGAGTAGAATGGTTTAAACATAACATACAATATTTAATTCTTAATGCCAACAATAATTCTTAATTTTACCATTAGCTTTTTCACCAATTTAGATAAGTAATGTTAAATTTTTGTATCCAGACAAACTGTATCATAGGAATTGAAATACATATAATCATCCCTCTCCAATCTGGTCTTACTAACCAACTGACAACAATCATGAAAGCCTGTATCAGGCTCTTGGTTTTAGTGCTTCAAATCATTACAGATGTACAGAAATCCCTCGATTAGCGCAATTAATTGGTTCCATGAAAATTGCGCACTAATCGAAATTAATAATCAATACAAAATAGCCTAATTTGTTCCAAGACCTACAAAATACCAATCAATATTTTTGAAAATACGTTTTTTTATGGCAATTTAATGTACAGCAGTATAAAAGCAAAGGATGATTATAAATATTTGCAGCACGGTAATCAAAAGTTTATTGAAATTAAAAAATTCCAATATATAACTCACTCTATTTCTTTGTAAAATATTTCAAAAGGCTGGTTTGCGCAGACTTTTCTTTCTTCCTTTCATCATAAATTTGCTTATATGGATACACATCTTTTTCAGTGTTCCTGCGAATTTGCATACTGTGCTTGATATCTGGGTCTGCATCCATGATTAGTTGTTTCAAATTTTCAGCTGTGCGAAATATTCCTTCAACTTCTTTTCTTGAACATTTTCTTCCTCGCAATTTTCCACCTCGTCATATGCTCGTTCATCAATATTAAGGAGGTCAGAATCACTTGATTGTTCTGAATGTGATTCCAGCAATTCGCAAACATCACTGTTGTCAATTTCATCAAAGCCTAGATCTCTTCCAATATTTGCTATTTCATCAA
Organism: Mastigoproctus giganteus; assembly: GCF_048544385.1. Lineage (NCBI taxonomy): Eukaryota > Metazoa > Arthropoda > Arachnida > Uropygi > Thelyphonidae > Mastigoproctus > Mastigoproctus giganteus. Next base: position 196,132,926 of record NC_143579.1, read on the forward strand.
TAACAGTGTTGACATGAGTGAAACTACAGAAATCATTTTCGCAATGTGACAAAATATGCTTCCAAACTGCTCTCATATTGCTGGATGTTACTTCAGACTGTGACTCATGAATATTGTCTTATTGCTTTCCTGATGTTGTAATTTCTCCAAAATTCAACTAAAGAAGCTGCACCATCTCCAGTTGTTGCTTCAATTGCTTGCTCAAATGTTCTGCGTAAATAATAGGCCTTAAAAGTAGCGATTATGCCTTGGTCCATAGGCTGTAAAAGACTTGTTGTATTTGGAGGTAAAAAAATAATTTCACATTTTCACACAAATCAGAAAGTGCTGGTGGGTGGCCTGGAGCATTGTCTAAAATTAGTAAAATTTTGAATGCACGATTATTTTCTTCACAGTAGGCCTTAACTTTCACACAGAAATAGCTAGTGAACCACTCTTCAAATAAAGATTTTCTATTAGAGTGCCAAACAAACGACAGGTAGGCTTGCTTTATTAAAACCTTTACCGAAAGATCTGGCAGTTTCATTTCTATAGATAACCATGGGTTTTAATTTCAAATCACCTTCTGCATTGCCTCCCAATAGAAGTGTTATTCTATCTTTGGAAACTTTATAGCCTGGTTGAGCCTTTTCATTTTTTGCTAGGAAGGTTGTTTTTTTTGGCATTCATTTCCAAAAAAGGCCTGTTTCATCAACATTAAATATTTGTTGATCTGCATAGCTGCCGTCATCAACAATTTTCTTTAAAATTTTGGGATATTTCGTGGCTGCATCTTTATCTGCACTTGCTGCTTCTCCAGTCACTGCAACATTGTGAAGTCCTGTTCTTTTCTTAAAACGTTCAAACCAGCCTTTACTGGCAGTGAAATTTTCTTCCGTTTCTGCTTCAATAACTTTTTCTTTTCAAGAACTTGCTTGAACATTTTCTTCAGTTACCGCTCTACCCAAGTTTTCTATTGTTGACTTTTCCTTTAACGTTGCAAAAATACTCAAAGCTTTTGTTTTTATGGTCATTGTACAGATTGGGATTCTTTTTTGATTGCAGTCTTCTATCCAAATGGCCAAAAGGCATTCCATCTCAATCATCGTAACACTTCTATTTCTTGTGGTTTGTGTGCGTGCTGATGATGAAGCAAGCTTACCTTTTTCCTTATATGCACTGGCTTTACTTAAAATTCCAAACCGTTGATTCAGGCATTCCAAGATGTCAAGAAATTTGTATTTTACCATCACCATCTTCAAATCTTTTTATGATTCCAATTTTTTCATCTAACGTTATCACTTTTCTTTTCTTTTCATTTTACCAGAGGCACTATCAGATACATTATTCCTTTTATCCATAGTTAATAATTACGTAATATATAAAAAATTTAATAGAAATTAATGTAAATAATTAGTATGCACAGTAATTAATGGCGGGAGATACACAAGAGTCTACACGTTAACACGCAACGCAAGAACAACTGATCTGCATGTATGTAATAAATGCAGTGTAGCCAGTGTTGTCCTTCAGAGTGCATAATGTTAGAAAATATTTCAATTGTTGTCCGTTTCTTTTTATTTTCTTATGGTAGAAAAACAAATTAGCTTCCCACACTGTATCTTGCATTCGTTTTTTGTTTATTTCTTGATAATGCGTCTCGATGGAGAAGATATGATGCAACGCGAAATAAACAGTAACTCCGTTTTGTGAACAGAGCCGCGCGCTCACTAAGAAAACAAGCAATGTGTTTATATAATGTTCTCTAATGTTATGCATACTTTAGCAGTGTATTTACATTCGTAGCTTAGTATTGACTTTCGTAACATCACCAGCTTCAGTTTCTTTAGGGCAAACCAAAATACCACGCTAATCGAAATTTTGATTCGTGCTAATTGAAAATTGGTAGCTAAATATAAACCGCGCTAATTCGAGTCTCATGCTAATCGAGGGATTCCTGTACGTATATGTGATTATTTTAAACAGTTCCTTCCATTTTAATTTTTACCTAACTAATAAAGCACTTGAGGGGCGAGTTCCTGTGATTTTTAGATTTCCATTTATATAATTGAAAATGTATTTAACAAATGCATTTTCAATTATATAAATAAACTATATTCAATAAAATATATTCAATTATATAAATTAAATAAATAAACTATAATAAACAAAATTTATTTAATGCACGTTACAGGTTTGAGGTTTTCTAAAAAAAACCCAAGAAAAGCATTAGAATTTTCTACAGTTCCACACTTGCTGTGGATGAAGCAACATTGCCAAAAACCCGTGTAATTTTAATGGCATCACAGGCTTCAGGTGGTAATACAAATTCTGTTGTAAGATTTGAAGAATCCCTCACATCAACAATGACATCATCACCATCCAAACTAGTTCTCTGGTTCTGGAGTACATCTTTTTAATAAGACCTATATACCATTTATATTACTATCCACACAAACCTGTTATCTTGTATAGGACATGGTTTTGTCACATTATAGCCCTAGTTTCTGATGTGCCATTGAAACCTAAACAGCCAACCAATCCACACAAACATTTGTCCCTGATGTTTTCCACTGAGGAACATTTTTGTTCAGGCAAATTAAAAACAAAATTGGTTTTCTGTATCATATGTTAAGAATAAAATGTTTTTTACATATTATTATATCTATATAACCTGTAAAAGTAAGTTCTCATACCTTAGAGTAGAAATTTGGTTTAATTCTTTTTTCCATCAGTGACAAACTTCTTGCATTTTAATTTTTTTTAATATTGTTTAGACATGTTTCTTAACCAGTAGAACCCTTAACTTCCCTTAACTAGCTTATGTATGCAGTAATTGTAAAAGAGGAAACCTCATACCTTTTTAGTAGGACTGTAATTCTCTCGACACTCAATTGCGGATGAATGTATTATTATATGAACCCACCCCACATGCTTAGTCTTAAATAAATCAAATTAAAATCATGCATTCAATTCTCATATCGCACCAAGTGCATCAAGAAGAGCCTTGGAAAGTCGGCAGCCACCAACCCCCCAAAAAACCAACCAAGCAAAAAAAAATCTTATTACCACAAAACAAATAAATATTCATCAATTCACAAACAATTTAAACTTTAAAACCGTTTACAACTTCTTTTAAGTGACTTATTCAGATTGTTACTGTGTTCACAAGAAGTACAAAAGCCATCCCCTCTGTTTTATATAAAATTATCGAAACCTGACACGAAATTATTTATATAGACCAATGTATGAATTACTGTTCATACATGCGTTAGAGTCCACGATTCCGAAATATTATAAGGCCTGCCTATATTAATAGAGTCAGCATTTAAACTCATTTCTAATGTTTCAGCAATTAATAATTTAAAATATTCTTGCTGTATATTAAGGACTTTCGATTCATTAAAAAGGAACATGTGCCCATCAGTGGTCGCATGAAACACAAGCTCAGAGGCACCTATCCTACCAGCCCTAACTGATGCTGTATCCTTGTCGAAAGTAAATTTTGTGTCGAGCCAGTATAAGCGGAATTGCACCCAACACAAGGAATATTGTAAACAATGTTGTGAGCTTCCATTGTAGGAACTACACCAATCGCCCTATGTTTCAAGACAGCATGGAGTTTACTCATGAGTTGTGCAACAATCTTAAATTCAGTCTTCTTAAAAATGTTAATGAATTGTCTATACCAATGTTGTATATATGGAACTTTAATAAAATGTTATGATCCGCTCTGTCATTTGCTGTACCTGTCTCCAATTTATATTTCACCTGTTGACTAATTTGCATAATGGCACATAATGAATAACCCCTATTTAAAAATCTTTTTGTATGTATCATAAGCTTATCCAGTAAGGAATCCTGATTGGAGCTGTATCTATATGCATTGTGAAGCTGATTAAAAATAATGCTCTGTTTATATGTGAAAGGATGATATCTTGAACATTGCAAAAATTTTCTGGTATTCGTCGGCTTCCTATAAATTTTAAAATGCATGTTTTCACTAACCCTGGTTAAAGTAAAATTTAGAAAATTTATGGATTTGTTCTGCGGGATTTCCATTTCTGAAGTGAATTAAGTCTGGTGTGTATGTTATTAAATGTATCCAGAACATTCTGTACTATATGTTTATTAGTAATTATTAAGATATCATCCAGATACCTACCGTAAAACTTTATATTTGGGAGATGAATAAGATCGAACAGGCATTAAATATACCTGTTCAATCTTATTCAGATAAATTTCAGTAACCAATCCACTCAAGCTAAGCCCTATCAGTAACCTGAATACGTGTTTCTATATTTTGTCTTGGAAATAAATATAATTGGTTTGTACAAGAAATTTAATCAAATAGAATATTTCATTCCTAAGTAAATTTGACATATTTAAACTAATTGCCTGATCATTGATAAGGTCCCATATTGCCTCTAGGGCAATATGGGACCTTATCAATGATCAGGCAATTCTCTTCCCTGTACACCAATCTACATGTAGATTGGTGTACAGGGAAGCAACATCTAAAGATAACAATTCATCGTCTCCATTTAGCGTTTTTCCTTTTAATTGGTTAAATAACAAATCCGAATTCTTTAAACTGAACTTTAATGTTGAACACAAAGGTTTAATAATGCTGTATAGATACGTTGCAAGCAATGCAAAAGGTGTGTTTCTGTAAGAGACAATAGGTCTACTTGGATATCCTATTTTATGTGGTTTAACCTGTCTGAAAAGAATTGGTACCACATTAGTCCTAGCTTTAAGAGTTTTTAAAATGGCCATCGAAATAGTGTTATTTATTTATTTTTTTTTTTACTCAGTTAACTTGCTATTAAATTGTTTAATTAGGTTGTAATAATATTACTAAGTTTGTGTATATAATCAATTTTATTTAAGACCACAACTGATCCCCCTTATCAGCTTTCTGTATGATAATATTGTTGTTCTGTTGTAATTTCTGGAGACCAATGCTCTCTTCTTTTGATAACCTAGGTACGTAGGTTATCAAACCTATTCTGATTAATAATTCCCTTAATCTGCTGTATAAATCCTTTCCTATTTTTTGCATTCCTTAATCCAAATTCGAATTCAATAACTGTTTGCCTTTTAGGGAGATGTCTGAGAGGTAAATTATAATTGAGACCCTTACTTAAAAGATTAATTTGTGGAATAGACAATTCATAAGAAGACAAATTGACCACACCATGGTTGGTAATATTATCTTCTTTATGTGTTACACACAATTCCGTCGTGTTATGCTGTCACTGATGGGCATGTGTTCCTTTTTAATGAATCAAAAGTCCTTAATACACAGCAAGAATATTTTAAATTATTAATTGCTGAAACATTAGAAATGAGATTAAATGCCGACTCTATTAATATACACAGACCTTATAATATTTCAGACTTGTGGACTGTAATGCACGTATGAACAGTAATTCGTACATAGCTCTATATAAATAATCTTGTGTCAGGTTTCGATAATTTTATATAAAACGGGGATTATCATTTGCAAATGACTTTTGTAGTTCTTGTGAACACAGTAACAATCCGAATAAGTTGGTAACTTAAAAGAAGTTGTAAACTGTTTTAAAGTTTAAATTGTTTGCGAATTGATGAATATTTGTTTGTTTTGTGGTAATAAGATTTTTTTTTGCGACAATTGTTTTTCAATTCTCATGGTAGCATGTGATATTGGTTGGTTTTTTAGGGGGGTTGGTGGCCGCCGACTTTCCATGGCTCTTCTTGGTGTGCTTGGTGTGATATGAGAATTGAATGCATGATGATTTTAATTTGATTTATTTAAGACTAAGAACGTGGAGTGGGTTCATATAATAATACATTCATCTGCAATTGAGTATCAAGAGAATTACAGTCCTACTAAAAAGATATAAGGTTTCCTCTTATAATTTAAGATTATAATGATAGGACTTATTGGGCTTCAGTGCTCTTTTGATTCTAAGCAGTAATTGTAAGAATAGAATTTATTATAAGCATTTTGTTGAACTTAAAAGTGTTGTGTAATGACTTCTTTAAGGGTTTGGTTTGTTTGTTTTTTTTTTTTTTTTTTTTTTTTTTCAATAAATTTGATTTTGTGTGTGCGCACATACACATGCTCCTTCTTTATTCAGTATCAGACTGGAGGAAAATGTTTTCATAGGACCCTCGTAAATATTTAACATGAACTCATTTTGTGATGAAAATCTGAAGAGGAATTGCCCTAAGGACATAAATTATATCTGGACTATGAATTATTGCTTTAGTAAGTTGTCTTATGTTTTCTGATATTATAATAGGAAATTCGTATGGAATACAATACGTATCTTATACTGAGCCAGTCATTCACCATTTGGTATTTTTAGCCTGCTTGAAATTGAAAGCCTTCTCTTGAATATTTGAAGGATTTGATCTAGAGCTGGCTTAACATATATGGCATTATCTTCTGTACAAGTCAGATATGGTGTACTGCTTCTAGGAAAATTATAAACATTCCTTTCTCCTCAAAACCTTTAATTATTTGATGATAGCACATTTGAATGAGTGATGAAGAGTCAAAATGCTTTGACCTCTTTGAGTAATGATCAATCACACTTGAATGTTTGTTGTAATAAAATGTTTTTCAAGAATTTTAACCTTGTTTTATTTCATCCATAATGCATATAAAACATTTTATTCTACAATAAACAAAAAAAAAAAAATTCTAAATCTTTTTTTTTTTTTTTTTTTTTTTTTTATCTGACTTTTGGCATACCTTGTATATTACAATGCAGATTTTAACTAATATTCTTAGTCTACAGTAAAGACTATCAAGGTGCACACAGGAAATGTGATGCCCTAGATTTAAAAAATTTATTGTCAGTACAAATGTTGAATACTTACATTATAGAACACTGCTCATTTTGCATCTATAGTTACTCTTAGTCATATGTTGGGTACATTTATTTTGTGTGTAAGTATACAAAATGAATTAACAATAGAATTCCTTTCCTCATTGCTTTCCCCCTTTTTTTTTTTTTTTTTTTTTTTTTCAGGTGGTAGTGAAGACAAAAAAATACACTTGTGGGATATTGGGGAGCCTTCTTTTCCAGATTATAAAGCTAAACATAAGTATGTAATGTTATTATTGTTATTATTGGATAAAAGTTGTGTGATGGATAAACTGACATAATAATAATAAAACTTGTTTTTTTATTATTTCATTTTAAGTGAGATTATTCTATAATTAATCTACCATAATTGAATTGCATTGCATTATCTCAACATAAATAGTAACACTGCATTTGCAGTAAGCAGCTGTTTCACTTAGTAATTAACATTTTTCCCATCTCTGTTTACGCATTACTTAATCCAATGTGGGTCATAATGGAAGAGCTGTTTCTTCACGTGATGACACCTTTAAAACACTGAAGATGCCAGAAACAAAACTACAGAAGATCTTCACAGATCTCTTTCCTTGCAGCCATCATCTCTCATGTGAGCAGCTTAGGCACCCACCAAGAAAAGATTTTTCTTTATCCCAGTCTGTTGAAAATGGTCAAAACACTTCACTTGTCTGATGGTTATGCCCGTGTCATTTCGAATGAGTTGGTCAATGAGTGACTTCTTCGTTTTCACTGTTTGTGACAGACGTTGGTCTTGATATCTGCGTGGTCCTTGAAATCAAAATCACCTTCCCAAAACCATTGGAGCCACCTCTGGACATTATTTTGATCAATTGTCTGGTTTTTCTGTATCCCAGCCTGTTGAAAATGGTCAAAACACTTCACTTGTCTAATGGTTATGCACCTGTCATTTCGAATGAGTTGGTCAATGAGTAAATTCTTCGTTTTCACTGTTTGTGACAGACTTTGGTCTTCTAGCTCTTTGTCCTTGAAATCAAAATCACCTTCCCAGAACCATTGGAGCCACCTCTGGACATTATTTTGATCAATTGTCTGGTCCCCACAGACTGCCAGCAGTTTTTGATGGATAAATGTGGCTGACTGATCACCCTATTTGAACAGGTACTCAATCACACACCATTGCTGGAAATGGATGTCACTTTGTCCATCCATATCTTCAGACCTAAAAACACCAGAAAAATGATATTAGGTGTCTTAATGGGTAATTGGTAGTACAAGTGTGCTTCATAAATTCCCACTCTTCCTTGTGCACGTATATGTGTGAGTAATTGTGCATTACTTATTGATCCTTCCTTTTAAATACAGTATATACAGAGTTGTCCATAAGAAATAAAACTATTTTGAATAACTACTTATGTAAATATGTATAAGTTATTTGAAAAACAATTTATAATTTTTTTTTTTTATTGGTTCGATGTAATTTGAACATAAGAAAGGTACAATGAGCCTTACAATGAAAGAGGGGATTAAAATTGTAAAGTGGCACGCAAAATATGAAAATGCTACAGAAGTTGCATGCCAGTTCAAAAATGTTTTTTGGACATAAACCACCCACAGTAACGACCATAAAGCAAATTGTGAAGAAATTTGTTGAAGTGGGAACAGTGCACAATCTACCCAACCTGGTAGACCTTGTATCTTAAAGACATCTGCTAATTTGAACTTATAAGAGAGGATATTGAAAGAAATCTGATAAAATCACAAAGAAAGCATATTTTGTAACTTAAAATACATAAAAGAAGCTTAAATAGAATCATAAAGGACTTGAAATACAAGGTTAATCATCCCATGTTGCTAAGAGTGGGGATGACCTAGCTCAGATAGATTGGAATTTGCTGAACAGTTTTTGGATGTGAGTATTACAAACCCAACTGTTATTGACAATGTTTTGTGGACTGGTGAAGCCACTTTTATGCTAACGCAGTCTGGCAGTCTGGGCTGGAAATTGGATGGATGGGTGGCTTTTTTTTTTTTTTTTTGATATCTCAGATCTTTTTTCTTTGAGACAACCATAACAAAAAAAAAAGCTACCCAAAACTGCTAAAAGACAAAATTATTCCATTAATGCAGTCCAAAATCAATTTTCAGCATTGCATTTTTATGCAGGATGGAACACCAGCTCATTATGCAAAAAAATTTTTGAATTCTTAGACAAAGTTCCTGGGTCAATGGATCGGATGGCGAGGTTTCATTGAATGGCCACTGCACTCACCTGATTTAACACCCTGTGATTACTTTTTGTGGGAATTCTTAAACAAAGTATTTATTAATAAGCACAGGTATCTGTGCTTATTACTAGTTAGAGAATTGTGCCTTGCTTTATGTCACTCTGTGCCCAAAAGACTATAATTTTATAAAGATTAAAATATATATTTAAAATAGTGTTGTTATTTACAGTCAAACACATTTCCTTACTTATGAACCACCCTATATATAAGGTTTCATGATTTTAAGGTTGTTCTTTCTTTATTTTTGGTTTTTATTTTTTGCCCTTTGTTTTCCCTTCATAACTTATTAATGTTTTTTTATATATATAACTAAATAGCTACTTTGAGTATGTTTGTTTCTCTCTTTGCTTAAATTTATGAATTACTCTGTTTACAATATATTCATGCAATATATGCAGTACTTTTACCATCTACAGCAAAAGTAATTCTTCCTAATTATTTAACAACCTACTTTTTTTAATTAGGAAGCTAATAACATTGGATTCTAGCTATCCAGTTTTAAATATGTTGCTTTCTGCACCTCATAACTTACTCTTGGTAGCTTGCAGTGGAGGACTTCTTGCATGGGATGTAAACAGTGTGAATTCGGGGAGAATGACAAAGTGAGTTAATTTTAGGAGTAACAAATTGTAACAAAGTTTATAAAAGAAATCATTATTTTTACTTGGTTCTAAATGTCAGTTCAAGTAAAATTTGTCTTTTTTTTTTTTTTCTAAACTTTCAAGAATAGTGAAGAAACAGTTTTTGAAAGGAATAAAAATACTGCACACTTTGGTTTTTCATCTAATATTATTAAATGAAAGCAAGTCCAGCCTACTGGGTAACTGTAAATTAAATGATTTATTGTTAGTATAATACTGATTCAATTCATGGTGGAGAGCCTCCACAACATGAGATCAATGCATTTAGTAGTAAACCCAATTTGCTCATTGCCACACAAAATGGAGCCTTTTGTCCTAAATTTAACTCGAGTAGTTTGATAGTCAGTCAGAGCAGTGATTCAGCCAATTCCTGCTGGAGGCAAGTATGAGTTCATGGTCCTAATAAAGTGGTCAGACAATGCATATGTGAGAAATAGTGCCCTATGGCAGCTTCCATATGTCATACTGTACCTTTGTCAATGTACCATGCCAACCCTTGGCAACATATTGGGTCCTGAGTGCCAAGCGATAGTGACCAGCGATCTTTTGTGCCATATATAGAGTGCTTTTTCTCAGCGAAAAAATTATATTTATATTTGAGTGTCTTTTCTTCCCGTTTTGCGCAACTCATTATTTACTTTAAAGCTTTCGAGTAAGAATCCAGAAAGGAAATTCACCTTTCTTTCCTTATATATATATATATTTATTTAATCCGTACTAACCCAACTAATGTCCTCAACAACTTGGTCACTGGTGGCACAGCTCCTGCCTCCACTTGGTGGGGCCAGTAACCTTGAAGAAGAAGAAGAAAGTTACTCTCCCGGGGCTAAAAGGAGCAAAGATAGACTTAAATAATTTTCCTCCTTTAAAGCCCTCGAGCTCAAGGTCAGAAATATCCAATGAAAATGACTCAAATCACCCTAAAAGACTTCAAAGAGAAGCAGTGTCCTAACCTCCCTAACTTTCTGGTAATACACTCTCTGTCTACTGCCTGTAGGCAAGTTATCACCATTTATGATCCAAAAATATTTGGAATCTATTGTGGGATCACCAAAAATGGTGAAGAGACTACAATCAAGAGACCTCCTGGTTGAAACAGCCACCACCAAACATTCTGAGTGGCTGTTAAAGACAAAAACATTTGGTGGGTTGCCAGTATCTGTTACTCCCCACAATACATTAAATTCATTGAAAGGTGTCATCACAGAGTGGGACCTACTTTGAGGGACTGAGGAGAATTAGTCCAAGAACTTAGTAATCAGTGCGAAGTGTATAATGATTAAAAAAGATGGAAATCTCCTACCAACTCGATCCATCATTTTAATCTTCAGCACTCCTGATTTGCCATCCACTGTAAAAGCTGGCTATTTAAACTGCCGGATTTAGCCGTACATACCGAATCCTCTTCGCTGTTTTAAATGCCAGAAATATGGCCATTCTCAGCAGGCATGCAGAGGTAATGTCATCTGTCCTATATATGCGGCTTGAAGGACCATACACAAGCAGATTGCTCAGCCTCAACCCCCTTGTGTCCCAACTGCAAAGGAAGTCATCCTGCGTTTTCAAAATCATGTGATATGTGGAAAACTGGAAAGAAAATTCATAGATACAAAATAGAACACAAAGTAACATATCCTGAAGCACGGAGACAAATATGTTGACCATGCCCAGTCTATCCTATGCGTCTTGCACCTGAAGCTATCTTTCAACTGCAGCTCAAACAGATGTGTCAATACCACCGAACACCTCTTTGGCAAATTGGGTTAAAGAAACCTTATCAGCATCCAGAAAAGATACTCCTAAATCTAAAACCAGTGAAACCACAAACACTACAATTAGTACCCCAACTGATACTCCAACAGTCTCGCAGGACACTGAAAGAATGAAAACTACTAAAGATTGTAAGAAAGCTGAACCACAAACCAACAGTATGGAAGTGGATGTACACCCAGATTATCAGGAACCCATCCTTGAATTGCTATGTTGTTGTTGTTTGGAGCATTAGCAACTAAGGCCATATTGCTCCTCGGATATGCAGTTGTCATTCCTTGACCTTTCCACATTCTCTGTATTTGGTGGTGACGGGCTCGAACCCCGGTCTAATCAAGAAGTGTGTGTGCTACGCACTGCTGCTCCTGGCTACGGAGGCTCCCCTAGAATTGCATGCCAATCACACTATGGATACTGGTCACCCCACATGCCCAAAAAAAAAAGACCAAAAAAAAAAAAAAAAAATGCCCCGCATCCAAAAAACAGCCAGATGAATTATCCTCGGGTAAACTTAAATAATGCATAACATCGTACAGTGGAATTGCTGAGGACTAAATAGTCATTCTGATGACTTAAGGGATTTAATAGCTGAATTGAATCCCATAGCTGTATGCCTACAGGAAACATTCTTGTCACCCCAAGTTTCGCCAGAATTCTCCAATTATATGATGTACAGATGAGATAGAAACTCAGAGTCTCCTGCACATGGAGGAGTAGCCATTCTAGTTAATTCTAACATGCCATCCAAGCCGATCCAGTTAAGAACAAATCTAGATGTGGCTACTCGTATTGCAGTCGGTACATCAGTTGCCCTTGTTATCGTTTATATTCCACCATCTCTACCTCTTCCCCATTCAGAACTTGACAGCCTCATCACACAACTCCCATCTCCAATTTGTCTTTTAGGTGACTTTGTGGGGGTCCACTACAATGGACAAAAGAGGCAAATTAATTGACGAATTTATGAATAATAGTGATCTTAATTTACTAAACTCTGGATCTCCTACTTACATCCACCTACCTACAGGATCTGCTTCTGCAGCTGACTTGTCAATTTGCTCTCCATCCATCTTTCCAATCATGACATGGTCGATATTATTTGATCTCTTTAATAGTGACCACTTTCCAATTATTTGCTCAATACAAACAGCGGTAACTCAAAATCCTGAGCAACGATCCAATTGGAAGTTTAGTAAGGCAAACTGGGATGGCTATTCTGCCCATATCCTCTTATGCATAATTTATGTCCAACAGAAACATATTGATGATGTAACTACTTACATCACCAATCAGATTCAGACTGCGGCAAATGCTTTCATTCCAAAATCTATGACATATCGTGCTCACTGAAATCACTGGTGGAATGCAGAGTGCTCTATTGCCGAACAGGAGAAAAATCGTGCATGGAATAATTTCCAGAAGTGTCCTACTACCGCTAACTTAATTGCTTTTAAAAGGCTTAAAGCAAGGGAAATTAGAAGGAAAGCAAAATGCAATTCATGGATTGCTTTTGCACCAACCATCACAAAATACACTGACACATGGATCATCTGGAGAAGGATACAGACACTAAATGGCAAATTTGTTTGCCCTCTCCGATACTTCATTGGAAAGGGAAAGACATAACTACTCCTTAAGAAGTTGCCAATGCTTTAGCAGAATCTTTTGTCACCATCTCTGCTTCTGCTTCCTATGCATCCTCTTTCCAAAGCATTAAAGATGGTGCAGAATGGTATAAAATTAACTTCTCAATGCTCCACTCCTTTCCGTATAACCAACAATTTACATTAATACAATTGAAAGAATCATTAAATAGATCTCCAAACAGTGCTTCAGGGCCAGATGGTGTTCATTACATTATGCTGAAGCATTTACATTAAAAAGACTTGTGTACCCTGTTGATTTTCCACAATCGAATTTTCTCTGAAAATGCCTATCCTTCTTCCTGACACCATTCATTCATTATCACCCTACCAAAATCAGGCAAGGATCCTTCCTGGCTCAAAATTATAGACCAGTATCTCTTACAAGCTGTGTAGGGAAATTTTCGAAAGGATGGTTCATACAAGACTCACTCACATCGTGGAGTCACAGAATCTCCTTCCAGACCATCACAATGGATTTCAGAAGAACAGATCAATGCTAGACGTGCTTATCAAAGCTGAATCTCATATTCACAATGCCTTCGTCATGAGACAACATCTAGTCATGGTCAACTTAGATCTTGAAAAAGCATTTGACACTACTTGGCCTCACAGTATTATAATGGATCTTTACCATCTAGGTCTAAGGGGACAATTGCCTGAAATAATTAAAAATTTCTTGTGACTTTGGTGTTTTCAGGTCCGATATAAAAACATGCTGTCTACATCTCACATTGAAGAGGAAGGCCTTCGGTACAGGGTTCAATACTTAGTCCAACACTATTCTCGATTCAAGTTAGCGATATGACATGGAACATCCCAAAAACATTTGAAACTTATAAAAGTTTCAAATGTTTTTGGGATGTTCTGTTTCAAATGTTTATTTGAAACAGACAACCTTACCATTTCCTGTCATTCGAAAAGTATGAACACCGTCGAATGGCAGCTCCAATTAGCCATAACCAAAATGGAATCCCAGACTTCGCAGAATGGTTATCGACTGTCAGAAAATAAATGCACTGCCACTCACTTCTGCAAGCTACGGGCTCTCCATCTTGATCCTGAACTAGAAATAAACAAAACTCCAATCCCACTTGTTAATACCATTAGATTTCTTTGACTGATATTGGACAGCAAACTAAACTTCCAAGCTCATATCACTCATTTAAGAAATACTTGTCTAAAGCATATGAGTATACTTCGATCAGTCTTGTCCATGTCATGGGGAGCTGATCAGTATACTTTACTATACCTGTACAAGTCCCTAATCCATTCATGCACAGATGACGGTTCTCCAGTATATGACTCTGCTAGGGTAAGCACATTAGAACGGTTGAACATCATACAGCATGGTGCTCCGAGGCATCCATAGGAGCTTTCAGGACTTTCCTGGTCCAAAGGCTTTACGTTGAGGTACATGATCCTCCATTACATTTTTGCAGAAAAATATTGCTGTCTCAATCTTCACTGCTGAGCTATATGCCATAAAGCTTGCACTTGAACGGATTATTGAACACTCCATTTCACCAGCCCTAATCTATACTGACTCTCTGAGTACAGTCTTTGCCATAAGGGAGAATTTCTATTTATTTATTTATTATTTTTTATTTTTTTTTATGAAAACCCCAAACGCGAGAGGTATTAGAACCTATTGTGCTTAGTACCGTGCTTGAGTGAGTTTTAGAAGACGAAAGAAGATATTTGTTGACATTAGACTTGAACTTCTCTAGACTGTAATTTTCAGGAAATACGTATGAAGGAATGTTCTTCTCTTGAACAGCCTTAGCACATTTATTGGAAAACCAAGGTTTAGATAAAGGACTAGATTTTTAAGTGGATTGTGGAATAAAGGATTCCATTCCTCCAAGAATAATTTCACTTACGTGATATGATGACATCAGAAGTTTTGAAACAGTAATCTGACCAAAGAAAAGAAATCTCTCAGGTCATCGCATTTTGCATTCTTGTAATGCCAAACAATACAAGGTTGGGAATAGCCATGAGATAGAGGCTCCATTGGAGAAGAGACAATCATCGAGTTGTGATCTCAGGTGCCTAAAGGACCACTCACTTCAACTGTATACTTGTCTGGTATTCTTGTAGGCAAATGAACAATCTGTGCAAGGTCATTAGTAATTGCAAAAGCCTTATCATCTGGACCAGCTGGGTCGGTGTGACTAGAAAACGGAAGCCAGCTGGAGTTGTGAATGTTAAAATCACCAAGGGAAAATTACCTCATTGTTAGGAAAGTTGGACTGGAGAAAATCAAGTTGCAAAGAGAGGAAATCAAAGAGCTCCAAGTGATTAGTGGAGTTGGGAGAATGGTAGAGACAACAGATAAATTTGACATAATGAGGTAGAGGGAATTTTTAAGCCAGAGAAGATCGAAAAGAGGAGATTCCAGATTACCAAGTCTCTGACAGGGAATATCGGAACAGACATATGTACAAGTACCAGCTTTGAGGCAAAAGGAATCATACAGTGAATAATTTGGGCAACTGAGATGAGCAGTAGTTGAATCAACCGTTAACTGAGGTTCTGTCAGAAAAAGTACATGGGGTTTGGCAGACTGCAAGTGGAAATGGACATCATTAGACCACATATATTTGTGAAATAAAGTAGGAAATGTTTGGGAGGTTTAGATCTTTTCGCAAATAAGCTTACTCTATTAGTTTGACAATTCATGGTGTATTCAATAGTGAGAAAAAGTGGGGGTGACATGCTGTATGAAGTAATGAAATTTTTGGATATGGCGTACACATCGTAAGAATATACCCAGATCCTTGACATAACGTGGCCTCTACAATGCTCCCCGCATATACACTACTCTGACTCCCTCCAGTCACTATCTGGAGCAATATGGCCTTAGTTGCTAATGCTCCTAAAAACCAAATAACAGTCACTATCTAGCAGAGTAGAGATAGCAAGATTGTACACTAGTTGATCCGGAAGGCTCCTAAAGAGTTACCAATAGGTTCAGTCCGGTGTACTAACTAGCGACCAGCCTGCGAACACCATTTTAGAGCTGTACTCTCAAAATGTAAGGAAGATTTTATCTCGCCATGATGTTCATCATAACCTCAAAAGTCATCAGTCATACTGCATAATGAAAGAGATGGAGAAGGGTTGACTGGAACTTAGCTCTGGAGATTAAACATTGGTTTCACCACTTCAAGCGTGGTGGTACTGCACCGGTTGATAAGAGTCATCTACCGCCTGTCATCCTACATTGAAAACTATTCACTGTCCATTACTTTCATTCAAAGAGTCGAATCAATCAGTAACATTTTGTTGGTTACCAGGACGTTTGGGAATTCCGGGAAATGAGTCTGCTGATCTTGCCGCTAAAAAACCTCTTACCACATTCTCAAAGGGCTTTCAGGTTCCATATACGGATTACAAGCCTGTAATTCACAAGGCATGTTATGAAAACTGGCCACAAATCTGCAAAGTAATACCAACAACAAACTGCCAGATCAAACAAAAACCAGAGTTGTGGCTGTCTGGATTCAGACGAAACAGACGAGAGGAAGTGGTATTAGCAAGACTCAGAATTGGGCATACTCATATTACACACCTGTTTTTATTATTGGGAGAAGATCCACCCCAGTTCACATCCTGTCAGACATAACTTACAGTTCACTTTCTTGTAGACTTTCCTCTTTACTCATCAATTCGTTTTAGCACCTTTCGGTCATTCAGCAAATTAAACGAATCCCAGATTTTATCTCATTTTTTGGAAATCATTCAAACATAGAAGAACTGTTAACATACTTAAATCGTACGGGCCTAAATGCAAGTATATAATTAAATTGTTAAAAGGTATATGGATATAAGAAATATAAACTATGAACTGTCACAATTTGGCCTTAGTAGCCCTTGTGTCATTAAACTTAACAACAACAAAGCGACATACTGACCATGGTGATCATAAAGCATAGAACTCACAATTTGACCTCACTGCCCTGACTAAGGGAGTTAATTTTAGTTGTTAGGTGGGATTTTTTTGGTTGGCTTTGACCTGGTACCCAAATTTGTTGAAGCTAGTACACGCGCGCACATGCACGCACACACACACTGCCTGGCCACTCATACAAAAATATGTAAATTTAAAGAAGTGTGTGTGTGTGTGTGTGTGTGTGTGTGTGTGTGTGTGTGTGTGTGTGTGTGTGTGTGTGTGTGTGTGTGTGTGTGTGTGTGTGTGTGTGTGTATTTGCGTGTATTTGCATTCATGGAAGAAAGAGATCTGGGAGTTATAGTGTGGGCAGGAAAACCTATGATGTCCTAAATTATAGAACAATATCCTGTAGAGATAGAGGTAATAATTCCACTGTACAAGGCAAGCGTAACACTGCATTTGGAATACTATGTCCAAGTATGAAGTATGAGACCTCATCTGAAAAAAGACATTGAGCTTCTTGAAAGGCCAAAAAAGGGCAACTTGCATAGTGAGATTGGCAAAGGGAAACCATACAAGGAAAGACTTTGATCATGTTGGCTACAGAGCTTGGCAACCAGACACCTTAGAGGGAAACATGGTTGAGCTTTTTAAGGCTCTGAGAGGAGTTAGTAAAATGTTCAGAATTTTCACTGTTACAAAGAATTCCAGAACTATGGGCCATAAGTTCAAATTACAGGAAAGAGGTTTAGACTAGATTGTGGAAATTTCCTTTTAGCCAATGAGTTGTTTATTGCTGGAACAAGTTGCCTTCACAGGTAGTTGAGGCTGACAGTTTGAAGAAATTCAAGAGTCAGCTGGATAGTTACATGCATGCATGAGGAAGAAAGCACATAATTTGTTTTTTCTTATCTATTTTTTTGCCAGTGCAGCAAAAGCCTGTGGTTTCCTTGCACTATATGACTAATACTGATGATGTGTGCAGGAAAGTGCTTTAAAACCTGTTATATGACTAGTGCCCAAATAAGTTCAACAGCAGTGGAGGAGAATGGACAGAATCTCGTGGATTTTCAGAGATGTAATTGTCAGTGCAATAAAACCTTTTGAGTTACACTTTCATATTCCGTAAGCAATTTTATTTTGTTGTTTCTGGTTAGAAAATTATAGGCCATGGAAACCCTGACAATAACTTAGAATCACCCTGTACTTTGTGCTTCCATTGCCATTGTGTAGTTTTTTATAAAGATAAGATGTGCATTTTTTTATGTTCAAATTTATTCATAATTCACCTAACTTTACTGCAGTACAATTTATTATAGGCACACACATGCACGTGCATTATTTTCAGTATTTACAGGGGGTCCCCGGTATCCGAGGATTTGAAAATTAAAGAATTAAAGCTTTTTCCCTTGAGAAAATTGACCAAGCACTTGAATATTTTTTGTCAGAACAACCTTCTTCATGATTGTGCAACAAATGTTAAGTGCCAAGTTAAAGACATAACGAAATGCTACGACACAATTTTATCTGAAAAAATACAACAAAAAAAAAAAAAAAAAAAAACACGAACAACTCTGGATTCTTTCTTATTCGTACAACTGAAAAATAGTGTAACTTCAATAAACTTTACTTAACCTTACATTGTGTAACATATTATAATAAGAAATGTCTAATAAAATAATTTTCTCATTTTTCAGTTCCTTCATCCATTTTTTACTATGTACAAGTACATAATAAACATTACTATATAATATCAATGTAGATACACCATATCTACAGATCATTCATAATGAGCTGCCCATGTATTGCACTACCTTGAATAAGAAACGCTTCACTTTGCAATACCAGGGTACCTGCCCACCCACCGATGAGACGCAACTGGCTTTGAAACGGTGCCATCTTAGTGGTAATGCCCACCAAAAATAAGTAACAGTAGTCTTCTCTATTAGTGAAGCGTTACTTATTCGAGGTAGTGCAATACATGGGCGACTCGTTGGGAAGGATGAGCACAATATGAGATACAGATGAAATGATGCTTTTCACACTATTATCATAGTTTTTCTTTAAAAGTTGTCTATGGTGAGAGCCTTGTCGATCAATTCGGCCCTGGAAAGATTGTGCAAGGCTCGAGGGGTAGAATTTTTCTCAGCCTGGTCTGTGCTTGTTAACAGGAGAGACTGCTTCTACAGGGATGGGATACACTTAAATAGAAAGGGTGCAAGAATATTTTCTGATGCTATCGAGGCAGAGTTAGGTGGGTCAGAAAACTCCTAGCTTGGGGGGATACACGGACTAATAGATTAACAGTAGCCGCTGGCTGAGGTAGAAGTGATTCTTGCACTACTACTATTGAAATGCAATTGAGCAGCAGCCTGGAAAGCAAGGCAATGAGAATTTCCAGGACTGCTGGGAGTCATAGTGGAACAACTAAATACATGGGCTGTGGTAGGGTAACTAAGAGTAGAAACAGGTGCATGTATACTTGTATGTACACCAATGCTAGGAGTATAGTTAATAAATTTGATGAGCTTGAAGTGCTAGTCAAGACATCAAAGGCAGATATTGTTGGGATATCAGAGACATGGTGTCACACAGACATAAGCAGTGCAGAACTGGAATTTGGGGAGTACAATGTGTACAGAAAGGATAGACAGGACAGGAAGGGAGGAGGGGTTATTCTGTTAGTTAAGAAACACATAAAATCTAAGGAAGTGCATCCAATTGATGTGGGTGGACAATGAAATGTTGACTCTGTTTGGTGTGACATAAGCACTGGGAAAGGAAAAATGAGAGTAGGTGTGTTATAGACCTAATGAATCTGATGAGTATAATGAGCAATTCTGCAGAGAAATAGAGTGGGCCGGTAAATTAGAGTGTCTTGTAATGGGGGATTTTAATTTCCCGGATATTGACTGGAATTTGTGGTTTGGTCACTCGCACACTAGCAAGGCTTTTGTGGATTTATTGGATGATTGTTTTCTACAGCAGCATGTTCAGGAGGCAACTAGAGGGAGTAATACTCTTGATCTGATTATCAGTATTGATTCTTCATACATCAAGAATCTGCAGATAAAGGAACCACTAGGTGGCAGTGATCACAGTGTGCTGAAGTGGGATTTACTCAAAGAAGTAAATACCATCGGGGGTAAAGGAAAGGGTTTTTGCTTTCGTAAAGTGACTACGGAAGTGACTAAGTTGTAAAAATTGGTCTGAGACAGTATTTAAATTCTATGCGGTGGGACCAACTGATGATGTTACCAACAGCAAATTCAAAATGGAAAGCATTCAAAGAATTAATCTTGGAAGCTACTAGGCTTTTCATACCAACAAAGAAATATTGTTCAAGATTTAGGCCTAAATGGAAGTCAGATGAACTAATTAGACATGTGACAGAGAAGAAAAATGCATGGGATACATATAAATTAACATGTGACACAGATGCCTGTGATAGATGTAAGCTGGTCTGTAACCAAGTTACAAAGGAGGTTAGGCAGGCGAAAGCAGATTACGAAAAATCTTTGGCAAAGGATGCAAAGCAAAACAGCAAAGAGTTCTTTACTTATGTAAACTCTAGAAGGAAGGGGATGAATCAGATTGGTCCACTTGATATTGATGGTTCAGCTGTTCATGATCCTGCTCAGGTAGCTAACAAACTAAATGAATATTTTGCATCTATATTCACACATGAGGAGTTATTCAGGGAGGGGAATGCCAGAGGTGTAATCAACTCTGGCAGTAAGCTAGATAATCTTGTAATAACTGAGAGTAAAGTGGAGGAGAAATTGTTGAAGATAAACTTAAGAAAGGCACCCGGGGTGGATGGAATCTATCCAGTTATATTAAAGGTGGTGGCAAAGGAAGTAAGCAAACCCTTAGCCATAATTATGAGAGCTTCAATGGACTCAGGGGAGTTACCCATGGACTGGAGATGTGCAAATGTGACCCCCAATTCACAAAGGAGGATCAAAGGGAGACACAGGTAATTACAGACATGTTAGTTTAACTTCTGTTCCAGGGAATTTAATGGAGCACTAGTTAAAGAGGCATTGCATGATCATCTAGACAAGACTTCAGTTATAGCTCGGACATGGCATGGGTTTGTTAAGGGGAAGTCTTGTCTGACAAATTTGATTGGATACTATGATGTAGTCACAAAGGAACTGGATGCAAAGAATAACTTTGATATCATATATTTGGATCTTGGAAAGGCCTTTGATACTGTTGCACAAATTGGAGCAGTGTGGCATTGGAGGCAAATTGCTGCTATGGATAAAGGAATGGTTGAGTGGAAGAAGACAAAGTGGTAATCAATGGACACTGCTCTTCGTGGACTAATGTTATTAGTGGAGTCCCTCAGGGTTCAGTGTTGGGTCCATTGTTTTCTGTATTTATAAATGATATTGATGATGGTATATCAGGCTTAGTGTCCAAGTTTGCAGACGATACGAAGGTTGGCAAGGTTATTAATGACACTAATGACAGTACAGTGCTGCAATAGGATCTAGAAAAGTTGAGTAGATGGGCTGAGAAGTGGCAAATGAAGTTTAACATTGACAAATGTAAAGTACTACATATGGGAAGCAGTAATCCCAGAGTAACGTATGAACTCTGTGGTACCACACTGACAGTGGTAGAGAATGAAAAGGACGTGGGAGTATTTGTGCAGGCAGATATGAAGTTTTCTGAGCAGTGCAGACGGTCTGCAAGAGTAGCTCATGGTGTCGTGTCAATGATATACAGGAATTTTTCTAGCAGAGATAAGGAGGTGATTATCCCCTTGTATAAGGCAATGGTCAGGCCACACCTTGAGTACTGTATACAGGTCTGGAGGCCTCATTTTAAGAAGGATGCAGAGCTGATGGAACGAGTACAGAGAAGGGCAACAAGATTAGTGAATGGAACAAAGGGTTGCTCTTACGAAGAAAGGCTTAAGTTTTTCAAATTACAGTGTCTGGAGACTAGTCACCTGCGAGAAGATCTGATTGAGGTGTATAAAGCCTTGAATGGTTTGAGCATGCTCAATGCGGATGAGATTCTTCCTCTTGCTCAGAATAATCGCCTGAGAGGGCATAAATTCAAATTGAGGAAAGTTGTTTGTAGGATATATGTGCAGAAGTTTGCCTTTAGCCAGCGGGTAGTTGATTGGTGGAACAAACTTCCATCTGTCGCTGTAGAAGTTGATAGCTTAAATAGATTCAAGGCAGAACTTGACAAATATTTGGAGCGAGTGGATGGGTGAATAACTTAGACATTAAGCCTGACATGCCTTCATCACTATTATTAATAGTGATGAAGGCATGAAAATTCCACTTAAAACGGGGAACAATTTTCGTAATGTTTATTATTTAAATAAAACTAAATGCAACAATGCTAATGGTGTATCTACACTGATATTATATAGATATAGAAAGTTAAACTCTTAAAATATTATGCCTTGTTGCATTTAGTTTTATTTAAATAATAAGCATTACGAAAATTGTTCCTCGTTTTAAGTGGAATTTTCATGCCTTCATCACTATTAATAATAGTGATGAAGTCATGTCAGGCTTAATGTCTAAGTTTTCAGATGACAGGAAAGTTGGCAGTAATCAGGATAACTACTGCAACCACATCTAGAAAAATGAAGCAGCTGGAGAAATGGCAGTTGAAGTTTAACATTAACAAATGTTAAACAAATGCAAGGTACTGTGTTTGCAGTAATTCCAGAATAACATAATGGGGGGGGGGCATATTGTACAGTCAGATATAAAGTTCTCTGAACAGTAAGTAGGTGAACTGCTAGGCAGCCAATGGGAATTTTTCTCAATGATATACAGGAATTTTACCAGCAGGGATAAGGCGATGAATATCCAGAGAGTAAGGCAGTGGTTAGGCTGTGTCTTGAGTATTGCATGCAGGTCTAGAATCCTTATTATAGGTAGCATGTGGATCTGTTGGAATGGGTGCAGAGAAGGGCAACAAGATTAGTGAGGGAGACAAAAGTGTATTCTTACCAAGGAATGCTTCAGTTCTACAAATTGCAGCATCTGCAGACTAGGCACCCTTGAGAATATCTGTTTGAGGTGTTTAAGAATTTGAATATTGAGTAAGCTGATGGCATTCTTCCTCTTGCTCAATTAACACGTGGGGGGAGCTTAAATTTAAATTGAGGAAGGAAGGTTGCAGAATAGATGTGTGGAAATTTTCCTTCAGCCAGCAGGTAGTTGATTGTTGGAACAAACTTCCATTGGTGTTGTTGGAGTGGATAGCTTGAATAAATTCAAGGAAGAACTAGACAAATTATTAAAGGGGATAAATTGATGTGGGAAGCATGTTTTTTTTTTTTTTTTATGCTGATCCTGTATAACCTTGTTTTCTTGCATCATTTGCCACTACTAATACTATATATAACAGTATATCCTCATTAATTTGATATTGCATTATTCAGAAAACCAACTGACATCATTATGATGAAACTGAATGGAGCTATAGCAAAAATTTGTAAGCATATTGTATAAAGTTTACAAAAAATGTGCTACTTACCAACATGGGTGCCATGCATTTTTAAGTCACCACATATTTGCACTCCATTTGGGAGAGAATGAGAATGAATATGCTTCAGAGGGAGGGAGGGAGGGAAAACTTTGCAATAAAAAAATTTTGTCTTAAAAAATTCATAATAATAAAGCACATGAAATGTTTTTTCAATTTCTCACATATGATAACAAAGATCACTGGGTTTTGTTTTTGCTGTTATGTAATAGTCATGTAATTTGATGTATATTAGCTGTACATTGAAACAAACATGTCATTTATTATGGATAATTTTATAATCCTTCTAAAAAGAGAGAGTATAATAGCATTTTGGTATATGCTGTTTAATACATGTATTCCGTGAAAAAAAAGATAATATTCTTGATAATCTCACACACACACACACACACACACACACACACACACACACACAGAGAGAGAGAGAGAGAGAGAGAGAGAGAGAGAGAGAGAGAGAGAGAGAGAGAGAGAGAGAGAGAGAGAGAATGCCTAGTGTGTAGGTACAGTTGTAAAAACATGCATTTGATCACACTTGTAAAATTTTATCTTGAAGGGATTATGAGAATTGGTTATTTTAATTTATTTTAGCACATACTTGTATGTAATACAGGAATACCTCGCATAGTGCTGTTTACAAATTGAAAAAAAAATTAACTGCATTACACACAAATACATTTGATACATGTGTATGTATTACAATGCCAGCACATAGGCCAATGCATTGTGGATTCAAGGCCACACTGACTGTTGTTGCAACTCCCATTATATATGGACTCTGCTAGCATTCATACATTAGTAAACACTCTTGATTCCCAGCGGTGAAGTCGTTGACTGTGCGTAAGCTGTACAAATATTTTTAAAAGCGTTACACCTTTATACGCAAATATGAGTGGAAAGAAGAAATGTAATGGCGCTGAGTGTTCTTCTAAATGTAAATGGTTGACACTAGATGATAAACTAGAAATTATAAAACAATATGAAAATGGTGCATCATATGCTAAGATAGCACGAGACAAGAACACTTCTAAAGAATAAAGATAAAATAAAAGAACACAGAATGGCAACAGCATCTTATATGTCAAAAATATTTAAAAATCATAACTTTGAAATGGATAATATGGAACATCTGTTAATGTTATGAATTGAAGACTGTAGCTAGAAAAGAATTCTGTTAATTCAGATGACGATTCAAGCTAAAGCAAGCAGTCTCTATTCACTACTAACAAAAGAAAATTGTCAGGAAGAGGAAAGTTTTTGTTCAAGCCGTGGTTGGTTTTACAGGTTTAAAAAACATATGGGGCTCCACAATGTTCAACTTAGTGGTGAGAGTGCCGGTGCTGACAATGAAGCAGCTGCAAGAATTTAGTGTGCATCAATTTATAGTAAACAAACACCTATATATTTTTGCAACTCGACCCATATAATCAAATTGTCGGAACGCATTACATCAAAATACATAATAATAATACCTCGATCAGTGTGGTTTCACATTGCACGTTATTTTTTTGGTATGAATTAACTGCATTATGCGAGGTATTCCTGTATTTTAATTTCTGGTGGCTTCCGTGGTTAATCTTTGCCTTAAATTGCAAATTATTTACATGTATGTACTTTGGGGGAGCTGATTTAATCCTACATGACCAGGAAAAAATTTTGCAACTATTATCAAACATTTTTTTCAGCCATACTCAGACAATGGGTATTTTCTGTGAAGAGAAAGTTTTTAAGTTTCATAATTAATCTCTTGAAGAGATAAATTATGAAACTGCTTCAAGAGCTTTTCTCTCGTTTTCAATATTACTTTGTCAGGCTGTGTTAAAAGACAAAAGTTATAAAACCTCCACGTACAAATTGAACCTTTCAAACACCCTTAAAATCAGTGTGTGAGTTTTAATATATAGTTGCATGTAATATTTTTCTTTTCACGCTGCCTCCATGGTTAATCTTTTTGGTAAATAATTCACATGCACAAATAGAGAAAGAAAAAATAAATTATTTAATTTTGCAACTGCAATCAAACATATTTTTCAATACTCTGGCACCGGAAATTTTTTGTCAGCCATTCTTGGTGGATCTGAAGTGACATCAACTCAATGTTAGCTTGCGTATTAAGAACAATTCATGCTTGGCAAAGTTTACTGAAAGCAATAATGCAAAAATCGAGAGAAATGTCACTTTTTTTTTTTTTTTCTTTTGTTGGGATAACAAATATTGAACACAAAATAATATTCAAAAATATGGTCTCTCTCTCTCTCACACACACACACACACATTTAGATAACAGGCACTTTTTTTATGTTCTACTATGTTCTATGAAAAAATATAGAGGGTATTTTCAAAAGTGATTGTCAATAATTTAAAGGTGAACTGTACAGACTACAATATGCAAAAAAAGTCTAGTAAACATGGGTTCTTAAGTGAACCATTTTCAAGGTATTGCACATTTGTAGTTGGGATCCACCACTGACAAGGTGAACTGTACAGAGTTGGAATCCACCATGGACTTGTGTGTTTAGGTTAGTTTATGCTCATTCTCTTCCTTTCCCCTCTCTCAGTGCTCTGAAACGTAGTAGGCATACTAGTACTTGTCAAAAGATAGTCAACATGGAAAGAGGTTACAGCAACAAAGAGTATGCGGACATGCACTTCATATATGGTAAAGCCAATGGCAGTACACTCGAGGCTGCACGTTTGTACCAAGAAGCATTTCCTCGCCAAAGGCCGCCCAACAGGTGCACATTCATCAGGGTACATTGACGCCATAGAGAACATGGGGTACAAGCAGGTAGGCCCAGAAGCATAACACCTGATGTTGAGGAAAGGGTGTTAGAAAGAATAGAACAAAATCCAGGAATTTCAACAAGGAGGGTTGCTCTGCAAGAGCGTGTACTGAGTCATAGCAGTGTGTGGTAAATTTTACATTGCCAATTACTGTATCCATACCATATCCAGCTTGTACAAGGTCTCAGCAATACAGACTACCCTCCCAGAGTGAACTTCTGCCAGTGGATGCAACAACAGTGTGTCCCGAACCCCCAATTTTTAAACAACATTTTGTTCACTGACAAAGCTGGGTTTACTCATAATGGTATTTTTAATTTTAATAACTGTCACGTTTGGTCCGATGAAAATCCTAATGCAATTCACGAGTCAAGACATCAGCAACGTTTCTCATTGAATGTCTGGGCAGGACTACTAGGAGACCATCTAATTGGACCACACTTTCTGCCAAACAGGCTAACAGGAGAGCTGTACCTTCAGTTCCTGCAGAATGATCTTCCAGACATCCTTGATGATGATAATGTTCCACTTCAGGGACGCCAGAACATGTGGTTTATGCATGATGGTGCACCAGCACATTTTGCTCGAGTTGTGACTCGATATCTAACTAGAAGGTATGGTCAATGGTGGATAGGTAGAGGTGGGCCTGTAATGTGCCTCCCAGTTCACCAGACTTAAATCCTATGGATTTTTGTATCTGGGGGTCATGTAAAAAGCTTGGTGTACACTTCTGGCATTAACACAGTTGAGGAATTGCAGCGTCCGGTTGAAGGAGCCTTTCAGCAAATCAGAAATGACCCAGGAATGCCTGAGAGGATTCGCAACTCAATGCAGAGAAGACTACAAAGCTGTGTACGGATGCAAGCACAGCATTTTGAACACCTGGGACTGTTAGTAATCCTGGATATAACCTCCATGCACAAGTACATGGTGGATGCCCACCAAGGTGTGAACCAACGTAAGGAGGGGTCGAGATGTGGCGCCCACACCACATGGAGGAACGCCGCCCCTCTGTGCTACCAGGCAGTACTCAGTGGTAGATAACTCTCATCAACCGGTGCAATACCATCACTTTGTTTATTGGAGGCTTGAAGTGGTGGAACCCATGTTTAGTCTCTAGCGCTAAGTTCCGGTCAACTCTTCCCTATCTCTTACATCATGCAGTATGATTGATGACTTTTGAGGTTATGATGAACATCGTGGCGAGATCCAATATTATTTGCATTTCGAGGGTACAGCTCTAAAATGGAGTTCGCAAGCTGGCCACTAGTTAGTACAACGGACTGAACCTATTGGTAACTCTCTAGGAGGCTTCTGGATCAGCTGATGTGTATAATCTTGCTACCACTACTCTGCCAGATAGTGACTGGAGGGAGTCCGAGTAGTGTATATGCGGGGAGCATTGTCGAGGCCACGTTATGTCAAGGATTTGGGTATATTCTTATCATGTGTACACCATATCCAATAATTTCATTACTTCATACAGCATGTCACCCCCACTTTTTCTCACTATTGAATACACCATGAATTGTCAAACTAATAGAGCAAGCTTATCTGCGAAAAGATCTAAACCTCTCAAGCACTTCCTAATTCATTTCACAAATATATGTGGTCTCAATTCTAATCTCAACGATGTCCCATTCCACTGACAGTCTGCCAAACTCCATGTACTTTTTCTGACAGAATCTCAGTTATCGGTTGATTCAACTACTGCTCATCTCAGATGCCCAAATTATTCACTGTATGATTCCTTTCGCCTCAAAGGTGGTACTTGTGCATATGTCCGTTCTCATATTCCCTGTCAGAGACTTGGCAATTTGGAATCTCCTCTCTTTGTTCTTCTCTGGCTTAAAATCTCTCTACCTCATTGTGTCAAATTCATCTGTTGTCTCTACCGTTCTCCCAATTCCACTAATCACTTGGAGCTCTTTCACTTCCTCTCTTTGCAACTTGACTTTCTCCAGTCCAACTTTCCTAACAGTGAGGTAATTTTCCTTGGTGATTTTAATGTTCACAACTCCAGCTGGCTTCCGTTTTCTAGTCACACCGACCCAACTGGTCAAGATGCTGAGGCTTTTGCAATTACTAATGACCTTGCACAGATTGTTCATTTACCTACAAGAATACCGGACAATCCTAATCATACAGCCAACACGCTTGATCTTTTTCTCACAAACAACCCCTTCTAAGTACACGGTTGAAGTGAGAGGTCCTTTAGGCACTTCATATCACAACTTGGTGATTGTCTCTTCTCGAATGGAGCCTTTATCTCATGGCTATTTCCAACCTCATGTTGTTTGGCATTACAAGAATGCAAAATTGGATGACCTGCGAGACTTCATTTCTTCTTTTCCTTGGTCGGATTATTGTTTCAAAACTTCTGATGTCAACATTTGCTCAGATCGTGTCAGTGATATTCTTGCAGGAATGGAATCCTTTATCCCACACTCCACTTTAAAATCTCATCCTTTATCTAAACCTTGGTTTTCCAATAAATGTGCTAAGGCTGTTCAAGAGAAGAATGTTGCATATCGTAATTGGCTTGTTTCTAATTCTCCAGTTTCATTTTCTGCCTACACCAAAGCTCGCAACAATTGTAAAGCAGTTATTAATCAGTCCAAACTAGAGTTTGAACAGGCTAAGAGTAGAAAACTTGCTTCTTGCCCTAATGGTAGCCGAGCATTCTGGTCTCTTGCCAGAGCTATTGGCCGCAACTTTTGCCCATCTCTGCTCCCACCTCTGTCCAAACCAGATGGTTCTGTTGTCACTTCAGCCAAGGATAAAGCTGACCTGCTAGCATCCCATTTTTCTTCCAACTCATGTATTAATGATCTTGGTAAAACATCTCCCACCATTTCCAACACTCTCCATTCAATGCCTCCTGTGGTCTTCCGTCAAAAGGATGTCAGAAGGATTTTGACGAATCTTGATGCTAAGAAAGCTCCAGGTCCTGATGGTATTTCTGCACTTGTTCTCAAAACCTGTGCTCCTGAACTTACTCCAGTTTTTTGCTGCCTTTTTTCTCTCTCTTATTCCAAAGGTGTTTTTCCTTCTTTTTGGAAAATTGTTCATATCCAGCCAGTTCTTAAAAAGGGTGACAAATCCTTTTATCGTCCCAATATCATCCAATTATCGTCCCATTGCAATTACTTCTACTCTTTCTAAAGTAATGGAGAAATCAATTAACCACCAACTCTTAAACTACCTAGAAACCTTCTGTCTGATCAACGATCGTCAGTATGGATTCCATCAGTGTCGATCCACTGGTGATATTCTGGCTTATGTTACCCATTTATGGACTAATTCAATGGAAAGGTTCGGTGAAACACAAGTAGTTGCTCTTGACATCTCAAAGGCTTTTGATCGTGTTTGGTATAAAGGTTTTCTAAACAAGCTTCCATCTTATGGTTTGCCATCTGTTTTTAGTAATTGGTTAACCAGTTTTCTCTCCGATCGCTCACTGAGGGTGATGGTAGATGGCTCTCTGTCTTCTAACTTCTTCACTAATGCCGGTGTCCCCCAAGGTTCAATTTTTCCCCACTCTTTTCCTCTTGTATATTAATGACCTTCTTCCATTGACTGGAAATCTTATCCATAGTTTTGCCGATGAAAGCACATTGCATTCAACTTTCCGTTTTGAGAAACCTTGTCCTGCTCAATCAGCTTCAACTTCTCGAAAATCTGCTACCAATTCCTTAAATGCCAATCTTCAGGTAATTCTCCAGTGGGGGAAAGACAACTTAGTTGATTTCAACCTTCTAAAACTCAGTCTTTTCTTATATCTTGCAAAAAGGATTCTTCTGCTCCTATGCTTATCTTTAGTGACACTCCAATTTCTAGGCAAAATGATATATCTCTTTTGGGGATTACTCTGACTTCTAATCTCTCTTGGCACAAGCACATTACAAATATTGCTTCCTCTGCATCTAAAAAACTTGGTTTTCTCTTTCGCTCTCGGCATTACTTTTCTTCCAAACAGCTGCTCACTCTGTATAAATCGCAAATCCACCCTGCCATGGAATATTGTTCCCACATCTGGGGTGGTACCTCCAAAACCTCTCTCAGGCTTCTTGATTCCATTCAGAAGAGGGCAGTTGGGTTAATTAATGATTCATCTCTAACAGAGTCTCTCCACTCGCTGTCTCATAGACGTACTGTTTCTGCTGCATGCCTCTTCTACAGATACTTCCATGAGCACTGTTCTTCTGAATTGGCTTCTATAATTCCCGCTCTCTCTTTCAAAACAGTCCGAACATGTGCCGCCACCAGCCAAATCCATTTACTGTCCAACTTCAAACTCACAGAACCAACTTTTCATCTCCCTCGTTTGTTCATTCAGCTGCCATTTTCTGGAACAACCTTCCTTCATACGTATTTCCTGAAAATTACAGTCTACAGAAGTTCGAGTCCAATGTCAACAAATATCTTCTTTCGTCTTCTTAATCTCCAACCCAAGCATGCTACTAAGTACTGTAGGTTCTAATACCTCTCGTGTTTGGGGTTTACATAAAAAATAAAAATAAATAAAAAAACCTTTTGTAAAATCCTGTAACATGTTACAAAAGTAACATCTGTAAAATCCTGTGGTGTTGAAACCAAAAATTAAAAATGTATCATCTTATGTTTAATAAACCACCCTTAGCAAAGGATTCACAGCTTTTGCTAAACTAGTGCTCCCATAGTCAGTGGCAGTTCTTAACAGAAAATGTGCATTATCTCGAAAATGGTTCATTTGCGGCCCGATGTTTACTGGGATTTTTTTGCTTATTTTAGTTTGTACTTTTCGCCTTTAAATTAATGACCATTATTTTTGAAACACCCTGTGTAATAATTTACCAAACAAAATAAAATTAAACAATATATTTTTTTATCTATAAAATATTTAATGGTTTTTCTGAGATGACATGGAAAATACTGAAAATATTTAAGCAATATATGTATGGAATTATTGTTTGACTACTTACTACTAGTATAGAATATTACAACTTGGTATTCAGCAGTCCATAAAGTTTAAACATTTGATATTTTGGTGTAGAGACCCTTCCTTGCAGTTTGAGGTTCCTCACTGTTCAGATAAGAATAACAATACCAACATAGTGGATGGTCTTGCATTTGTTACGGATGACATTCTAGGTAAATATGTTATAAATAAGATTTATATCATTAACAAAATTAGAGAACATAAGCACAATGAATTTTTATTCTTTTTTACTAAGGATTTATGAATTGATTAAAAATTTTTTATCTTGAGAGAATTGTAAAAATATTCTACTCAGTTTGAAAATAAAAAGCAATTCAAAGATTGAAGCTTTTTTTTTTTGTTAATCCATAATATTTTTATTGAATTTATTATTTTTGTTCTTAAGTTTTTTACTACATGTATGAGGACCGGTATGAAAGTAATACCTCGTAATATTTTGCTTTCAAATGTGGTGCCGTGGATCATTTTGTGTGTCACTGAGTGGTCACTAGAGGTCTCTAGTTTCCATACTGAGTGGTACTGTGATTGGTCTCATGAGTGCAGCACATGGATAGTTCAGAATAGTGGATGTTACCTATATATGTATCAAGCAAAGAGTGGTGATTGAGTTTCTTACCAAGGAAGATGTGACGCTTATTGAAATCCATAGCCGTCTCAAAAATGTTTATGGTGACAATACTGTTGATGTGAGTACAGTTAGATGTTGGGTGAGACATTTAAGAGTGGGAAAGGTGACATTGTTGACAAGCCCCGAAGCAGCCAGCCAGTAACATTAGTGACAATAAGAGCCGGATCGATGCGCTGATCAAAAAGGGCTGCCGCATTGCAACACGCAAATTGTGTGATGTAGTAGGTACAGGGAAACCTGCTGTGATAACCATCATAAAGGAACTTGCTACAATAAGGTGTGCGCCTGGTGGGTCCCAAAATGCTGACACATGAGCACAAAGAAGCCTGGAAAGTCATCTGTATGGAACTTCTCTAGTGCTACAAAAGTCAAGGAGAGGTTTTACTTTCACGCATAGTCACAGGTAACGAAACCTGGGCCCACAATTATGACCCTGAAATGAAGAGATAGTCAGTGGAGTGACACCACCACAATTCACCGTACAAGAAGAATTCAGAAGACAGCCTCCTGTTGGTAAAGTCGTGGCAACAGTATTTTGAGACAAAGATGGGGAAATGCTTGTGGACTTCTTGGAGTGTGGCGCCACAATCAACTCAGATCAATATGTGGAAACATTGAAAAGGTTTAAAGCCAGCATCCGTAGAGTTCGACCAGACAAAAACCTTAATGAGGTTCTCCTCCATGACAACGCACGACCCCACATCACTTTGCATACAATGGAGGCTATTGCAAAACTAGGGTGCGCCGTTCTTTCTCACCCCTTTCATAGTCCAGATCTTGCAACTATCGCCTGTTTGCCTTGCTGAAGGGTGCACTGCATGGAACCCATTTTGCAGACAATGACCGGCTCAAGCACAGTGTTCGCAAAGCCCTCCAGAGCAAGAGTAAGGACTTTTACAGGATTGGAATACAGCATCTGACTCAGAGATGATGGAAGTACATGGGAAATAATGGTAACATTTTGGAAAAATAACTGTTTATTCATGGTTGAGGATTAATTGATGCAAAAGTTGTTGCATCAATTAATCCTCAACCATAGTTGTAGTTGTAGGGAAAAAATAGGAGGCATTACTTTCGTACTGCTCCTCATATGTTAATTTTTCTCTTCAAATGCCCGTACTCAGCAATTTACCAACATTGAAGTGCACTTGATTATGAGGGCAATGAACAGAGCATTGAATCAAACTGGATTTTACAATTGTGGTAAAAACTACAAGTGAAGATATTTGGTGAGCTTTGCTGTGACTATTTGAATATAACAGTGTTGAAGAAGCCATAAAATAATGTTTTCAAACTTTGGGGGGGGGGTTTCCTCAACCCAGTAATGATAAAGACCTGCAGATCCTTCAGACTGTAGACCCAACATAAGAAATAAGCACTTCACTAATAGTCCCTGCATCCACAGCTTGGAGTTGTGTATGCAGGGACTGTTAACATAAGAAATAAGCACACTAGTCCTTGTTGAAATGAAAATTTTAAAAAATTTGGAGTATTTAAATTTAAAACTATATACATATTAACTACTACAAAACATTATGGAGATGTGGCTCCTTTATCTGTGGTTAAAAACTAATTTGACTTTTAATAAGCTGTCTCACACATACACACGAAATAAAAGAGTAAAGAATCTTGGTGTCGCTGGCTTCAGTGGAGAAATCCTCTGCTGGATTGGCTGCAAGATGCCTGAAGTAACTCTCTTCCATGACTAGATCAATCTTTACTACCACATGAAGAGTAATCCCACAATCCCTTTGGACAGGACTGTAAACTGTCCAGTCCCAACAGACTGTAAACTAGCCAGAGTTAAAAAGTTAAGACCTCTCCTACTCTTGCCTAGTGTTCACTATGACTTGCTGCAAAGTGAGGACTCCTCTCCCAAAGCTAGTGAGCCCAAGATTCCTTGCCCATTTTCTTTGTGACAACAAGAGCCGGATCGATGCGCTGATCAAAAAGGGCTGCCGCATTGCAACACACAAATTGCCTTAGTGACAACAAGAGCCGGATCCAACTGCTTGTTGGAAGTCAGGATGTTGTAGTCAGTGTAATTTAATGTAAAGTTTAAAATTGTAAAGGTACTGGTTTTTAACCATAGATAAAAGAACCACATCTTCAAATGGTCTGGTAATAGTTGATATGTATCGATTATTGATTAAAATCTTCAAATTATGTATATGCAATAGAGTGGTATGCTTATTTCTTATAATGTGCAGTGTGACATGAGGTTTTCCGAGTGGTGGAACAACTTGTGGGAACTTTTTCATATAGGAACTGTGCGAGCAGGATCACATAGGTGATTATTCCATTCTGTATAACAACATCTTGAATGTCACATATAGGTTTGGAAATCTCGTAATAGTAAGGATGTAAATTTATTGTAGCAGATGGTGAGAAGAGTAATGAGATTTGCCATAGAAAGACTTCA
The DNA here is from genome assembly GCF_048544385.1 of Mastigoproctus giganteus. Taxonomy (NCBI): domain Eukaryota; kingdom Metazoa; phylum Arthropoda; class Arachnida; order Uropygi; family Thelyphonidae; genus Mastigoproctus; species Mastigoproctus giganteus. The sequence goes on from NC_143579.1 coordinate 196,167,327, forward strand.
GTTCTATTAGTTTCAATGTCTGTAAACTAGGCATATGCATGGAGCCTTAATCAATGCATTGAAGGCTTTAAAAGAGTTGGGTAAACTAAATGCTAATAGCATCTTTACCCTAAAGATACTACTATCATATTTAATAACATTTCTTCCTTTCAACAATATTAATACATACCATAATCTTTTTTCACACTATGTTTTAAGAGAATTTTACTTTATTTGGAAGTGAAATGATTGTCCAAAATGATTTATTCAAACCTAAGTTATTCAGGATTGTAATATTTTACTAGACAATTTTTGTGAATAATTCTGCTCTAAGAATAAAATTTGGTTTAAAAATAATATGATTTGTATATATCTTTTTTTATTATTATTTATTTCCAGCTCTGAAAATTGCTGGCGAAGGAAAAATCTACCTCTGGAGCTTGACGGGCACTTTGAAAAAAAGAAATTTATTTAATCCAAAATGTCAAAAGCTTGCCATTGTCATTCAGAAAAGATTTCGGTGGAGTAGTTGTAATTCTTATTACCTAGGTCTTAATTGTTCATCAGGTAAAGATATATAAACATTGCTAATTAGTTTCATACTAATATCTGATTATAATTCTCCATCAAAGGTGTTATTTTTTTATTTGGATGGGCTCTGAACTTATAAATAATAACTCATGAAAATGATCCAGTTGGAAAAAAAAACAGCATGTGCACCCTATATGCATGAAAAATGTTATATTTTATGTGAAAACATCCTTGGCTTGGACTTCGAACAGCTAGAACCAAAGTTATGAACGATGCAACATTTTATGCTCATGCCCATTACTTAATGACTGAGTTAGTGACAGAATCAGTGTTAATGACTGAGTTAGCGTCATTTGGAAAGTGATGTCATTTGCATCATTTTCATCTCACAGTTTCGTTAACAATTGGGTAAAGAAACTGTAAGATAGATATGTCAGTCTGAAATATTTATTATGAATGATGTGGTGCTGTATGCTCACTCCCGCTACTTACTCTACTGAAACAACATTAGTGACTGGGTTATCGTCATTTCTGTCTCGAATTTTCATTACCAGTTTTACTTCAGTCTGAAAAATCTTGTAGGTGCCACCAAAGATGTTCTCACATAAAAAAAAAAAAATGGTACCTATTTCAACTAAGTTGTAATGACGATGAATATAAAAGAGATCATGGCTATGGTGTTTGGGCTATTCTATTGGTCAAATTAGTCTTACAAAATGTAGTAGTAGTAGTGGCATGTGATGCAAGAAAGCATGTGTATGAGCTTATGCAGCATCAGCCAAAAAAAAAAAAAAAAAAAATCATACCATTCCCTCCAAATGCCTGTCCAGTTCCTCCTTAAATTTATTCAACCTATCAACTTCCACAATGACAGATGGAAGTTTGTTCCAGCAATTAACCTAAAGGCAAATTTCCGCACATCTATTCTACATCTGTCTTTTCTTAAGTTGAATTTATGCCCCCTTAGGTTCGTAATCTGAACAAGTGGAAGCATCCCATCAGAATTCAGCATGCTCGACCCATTCAAGGCCTTATACACCTCAATCAGATCACTGTGCAGGTGCCTAGTCTCCAGCCACTGCAATTTGCAGAACTTAAGCCTCTCTTGGTAAGAGGATCCCTTCATTCCCCTCACCAACTTGTTGCCCTTCTCTGTACACGCTCAAGCAAATCTACATCCTTCCTAAAATGAGGTCTCCAGATCTGTACGCAGTACTCAAGGCGTGGCCTGACCATTGCCTTATACAGAGGGATAATCACCTCATTTTCCCTGCTAGCAAAATTCCTATATATCATTGACAAAACCCCATGACCTACCCTGGTAGCCTGTCTGCATTGCTCAGAAAACTTCATATCTGCCTGCACAATTACTCCCAGTTCTTTTTCATTTTCTACCACCTTAAGTGTAGTATCACACAGTTGGTACATTTCTCTGGGGTTACTTCTACCCATATGCAGTACTTTGCATTTTGTCAAGGTTAAACTTCAGTTTCCACTTCTTAGCCCATCTACCCAAATTATCTAGATCCTGTTGCAGTAGCACACTGCCATTACTGTCATTAACAACCCTGCCAACCTTTGTATCATCCACAAACTTCGACATTAACCCTGATATACCTTCATCAATATCATTGATAAATATACAAAACAACAGTGGACCCAACACTGAACCCTGTGGGACTCCACTAATAACATTAGTCCATGAAGAGCAGCACCCATTGATTACCACCCTCTGTCTTCTCCCACTTAACCATCCTTTTATCCATTGTAGCAACTTACCCTTAATACCATTCTGCTCCAATTTGACAATAGTCTTTCATGTGCAACAGTGTCAAAAGCTTTCCTGAAATCCAAATATATGATATCAAAATCATTTTTTGCATCCAGTTCCTTTGTAACCACATCATAATATCCTATCAAATTTGTCAGACAAGACTTTCCCTTAACAAACCCATGCTGTGTCTGAATTGTTGCTGCAGTCTTGTCTAGATGATCCTGCAATGCATCTTTAACTAGTGACTCCATTGTTTTACCCGGAACAGAGGTTAAACTAACTGGTCTGTGATTACTTGTCACCCTTTGATCCCCCCTTTGTGAATTGGGGATACATTTGCACATCTCCAGTCCATGGGAAACTCCCCTGAGTCCAAGGATGCTCTCATAATTATGGCTAAGGGTTTGCTTAGTTGCTTTCCACCTCCTTTAATATAACTGGATCGATCCCATCCACCCCAGGTGCTTTTCTTATGTTTAACTTCAACAATTTTCTCCTCCACTTTGCTCTCAGTTATTACAAAATCATTAAGTATCCTGCTACAACCTTCTGCCATTTTCAAACCTTAATAATTCCTCATGTGTGAATGTAGATGTAAAATACTCATTCGGTTTGTTTGCTATCTGAGCAGGATCATCAACTGTCAAACCATCGATGTCAAGTGGACCAATCAGATTCAACCCTTTCCTTTTAGATTTTATATAAGTAAAGAAATCCTTGCTGTTTTTCTTAGCATCTTTTGCCAAGGATTTCTCGTAATCTGCCTTCGCCTGCCTAACCTCCTTTGTGACCTGATTACAGACTAGCTTATATCTGCCATAGGCTTCTGAGTCGCTTGATAATTTATATGCATCCCATGCATTTTTCTTCCATGTTACGAGTCTCATTAGTTCATTAGATAACCATTTAGGCCTAAGCCTTGAACAATATTTCTTAATAGTTTTGAAACTTTTAGTAGCATCCATGATTAATTCCTTGAATTCTTCCCACTTAGAATTTACTGTTGGTAACATCGTCAGTTTATCCCACTGTACAGAATTTAAAAACTTCTGAGACCACTGTACTCACCTTTACGGAAGCAAAAACCCTTTCCTTTACCCCTGATGGTAATTATATCTTTAAGTAAATCCCACATCAGTACACTGTGATCACTGCCACCTAGTGGTTCCTTTATCTGCAAATTCTTAATACACGAATGATCACTACTGATAACCAGATCAAGAGTATTACTCTCTCTCTGGTTGCCTCTCGAACATGCTGCTGCAGAAAACAATCATCCAATAAATCCACAAAAGTCCGACTAATGTGTGAGTGACCGATCCGCAAGTTCCAGTCAATATCTGGGAAGTTAAAATCCCGCATTACAAGACATTCTGATTTACTGGCCCACTCTATTTCTCTGTATAATTGTTCATTGTACTCATTGGAGTCATTAGGCCTATAACACACTCCTTATTTTTGTTTTTGCAGTGCTTATGTCACACCAAACTGACCCAACAGTGCACTGTTCATCTATATCAACTGGGTGACTTCTTTTGATTTTATGTTTTTCTTAATTAACAGCATAACACCTCCTCCCTTCCTATCCTGTCTATCCTTTCTGTACACATTGTACTCCCCAAATTCCAGTTCTGCATTCCTTATATCTGTGTGACACCACGTCTCTGATATCCCAACAATATCCACCTCAGAAGTCTTGACCAACACTTCAAATTCATCAAATTTATTTACTATACTTCTAGCATTGGTATACATGCAAGCAAACATGCTCCTATTCCTATTCCTAATTACCCTAACACATCCCATATACCCACCTATTTCAGGATGACTGCCATCCGTCCCTGAAACTCCCAACACCCGTCGCTACTTATTCTAATAGAAGTTGTGCAAGAATCACCTTCACCTCTGCCTACGGCTGCTGTTAAACTATTAGTCCTTGTATCCCCCCAAGCTATCAGTTTTCCGACCCACCTAACACTGCCTCGATAGCATCAGCAAATATTCTTGCACCCTTTCTATTTAAGTGTATCCCATCCCCGTAAAAGCAGTCTCTCCTGTTAACAAGACCAAGCTGAAAAAAATTCTATTCCTTGAGCCTTGCACAATCTTTCGAGGGCCGAATTGATCGACAAGGCTCTCATCATATACTCCCTCCTCTCGTGTCTGGGCAGAATTGCAGACACTTTCAAGTTCAACCCTAATTCTCGGCTTTTGTTCAATAGTGACCTGTACTTGTTAAGTAATTCTGCCGGTCTCCTACTCTTAATATCATTAATGCCAATGTGTACAACTATTTATCACCTTTTGTGCCCTTAAAAGATGATATCCACTCTACAATGTCATCAACCTTTGCCCCTGGCAGACATACCCTGGTCCTGTTCCACCTATCCTTTCTACAAAGCATGTTACCCGTTTCCCTGACAATAGAGTCACCAACAACTACTAGTTTCTGTGAGACCAGTGCATTCTGCCTTGGGGGTTGCCGCTGTGTTGCGTGATGACCAAGTGCAAGCTCTGTGTTGATGTGCGCAGCCTAGAGCTTGATGGGCCCCTCAATTTAGTTCTTTCGAAGGCATCCACCCTGTCCTTCAAACTCTCATATAGGCCCACAACAACGCTGAGTTGTCGCCTGATTTCCTTACACTCCTTACATCACGCACACAGAAAGACATCCCCCATGGCAATATCATGTTCCATTCCAGAGAGTTCGGCAAACATTTCACAAGTTGCACATTTTTTTAGGCTGTGATGCGTTGGAGAATCGCCCCCCTCAGTTCTCACCCGAGTCACAGCACACCTGCCACTTTGTGCCCGTTGCTTTGCTGCTCTAGTTTGGGGCATGCTATTTTAAATTAATAAGATCAATAAATTAAATTAATTAAATGTCAGTACTACGCTATCTAATAGAAACAGTGAAGCGTATTACTCTATATAATTATGCGGTAGAGCTGTCTAGCTACCTCAATTAAAAATTTGAATTCCCTACCACTATATACAAAAACAATGGCTGCAAGATTCGAACGAAATAACGGTTTTATGTATATTAAGTAGTAATCCACAAAAACTTTATCTAAATTAAAATAAAAATAACCAGCGTAACTATAACTATAAGACTACGTATTAAGTACAATATAAAATAACAATTATGTAAATAAAAAGGCAAACACTTATCGCTTTTTCGGAGCCTGTAACTCACAGCTGTAATTTTTAAAGAGAGTCAGTGCCCTCTTTAAGGCTTTGAGTAAACTCATTGCTGTTAGAATCCTTCTTCTTGCTCATACTACACATATGAAGAAGCATGAATCAAAATTGAGGATGTTTACAAGATAGATGTGCGTAACTTGGCCTTCAGCCAGCAGGTAGCTTGTCAGAATGAACTTCCATCGGATGTTGTAGGAGGGGGTTTTTTTTGGCTGTTGCAGCATAAGCCTCAGGCTTCCTTGCACTATATAACTAATAATAATAAGTGGGCAGAACTAGACAAACTACTAGGTGGTATGGACTGGTGATATAGGAAGTGGATTCCCCCTCCTCCTTGGCTGATGTATAAACTTGCTTTTATGCATTGTCACCACTAATAATAATGCTAATTCTTAAAAACTTCTTCAGTTGGGGCTGTAATTAGCTGATCTCAGTAAGAAGGACCAGGGCATTCTCCCATGAGTTTTCCAAGCCCATGCCCCCCCCCCCCCCTTTTTTGTTTTTTAACACGTCGTATGAAATGTAGTGTAAAATCTTTAGAAAATATAAACTGTGGTAACTCAGAATGATAACTGCATGTTCCAACTTAAACCTCTACTTAAACTTTCTTTTGTAGAATCTCACATGCTTTGTTGTGGTGATGATGAAGGACAGCTCTGGCTCTATGCAACTCATGTTACTCCTAGTTATATAAACATACTTTTGCCCCCAAGTAAAGTAATAAGTTGGCCTCAATTACACTTTGAATTAGAAGGAATCAAAGATAACATTGATTTTAGCGAGGTAAGATTTCATTATTATTTTATTTTTAAGTTGCTTTGCACATTAGTTTACTTTCACTTTGATATGGATTATTTTGTTACTTTGTAGGAATGAGGAAAGTGGTTCTCTGTTTTTTTTTTTTTTTTTTTTTCTCTCTCTCTCTCTAGAGCGATGATAAAAAATTTTGAATTCAGAAGTGGGAGGTTACTTGTTTAGTTGATATCTAATAAACATCATACAATAACGAGTTTATTTTATGTAATAGATATTAAAAAAAGTAAATATTCCCTGATAGGTTGGGTGAATAATGGAAAGATTCCTGTACAATGCAGGCGCCTCCGTAGCCAGGTGGGAAGGAGCAGCATTGCATAGCACACACTTCTTGATTAGACCGGGGTTCGAGCCTGTGAGCCACCAAATACGGAGGATGCGGAAAGGTCAGGGAATGACCACTGCATATCCCGGAGCAATATGGCCTTAGTTGCTAATGCTCCTAAAAACCAAATAACAACAACAACCTGTACAATGCACTCTTTCAGATTGAACCTGCCATACCAGTGGTATGTATTTTTCTGGAATGTTTTCATCCTGCAAACTGGCAATTCTAGTTAAAACAGTTTCCAAATAAATTAAAAAACTAACAATTAAATTTTATAATGTTTATAAATGCTATACAAGTAGCTGTTACAATTTAGAAATGGAGTAATGGAGAGTTAAGACATTTAGGATTTCAGTTATTATCCATTACCAGAAATGGCTGAGTTGGCAAGAAATTGGACTAGCTGTGGCAGAAGTTTCATGTTTGTGTTTTGAAACTATTTCTTTGCAGCGCTGTGCAGGGTGTTCAGACTTCGTATTGAAGAGATATAAATCATTGTCATGTTACCAGTTATATAAAAAAAAAATCTAAGACTGGTTCTTAACGTCGGGGAGGGGGGGGGATTTAAGAACCACTTAGGAGGAAAAGGATCTAATTCTTTGTAAATATTGTGAGAAGGAAATAATGCCACTTCTGTGTTTTTTCTAAGGTAAGGAAAGATCTTTTTATATAGAAATGAAGTTAAAAATTTAAATAAAATACATTAAAATTTCTAACTTGGGTAATAATATTATACGTAAAATGCCATTAACTGGAGAGAGAGAAAAGAACAGATATTAACAAAATAGAGAATACATGCATACTCAGTTTTATAGTATGTCAGCATTGTTTAAATTGATTGAGACCATTGCTGTATCATAAATTTTATGGGCCGTAGTATTCTGGGGTTAACATCTTTTGAGACATCAAATTTATGTCATAAACAATAAGATTCCTGTGACATAAATTTGAGGAGATCCAAAGTCTCCTCAAATATATTGCACTAGGGCTGGTGTTAAGTTGGGCAAATTAGATGATCCCCAGGGATGCCAATGTGTCAGGATGCCAATTAGGATCTCCTCTTAACACTGGTACTATGAAAGGAAGCATTCTTCCTGGAATATCATGTAGGCTAGTGCCCTGTGTTGTACTTCACTTTGATTCTCAAAATTCCACTACTTCTTTAATGATTGTTTATGCTGTTGAAAATATGTAAATGAATCTTTATTTGTGGGCCATAAGAGTTTTGAGTACAAATAACTTTTGTTTTTATGCTATTTAATTCATTAAACCCTCCCTCACTTTAACAGACTTCAGTTTAATTGACTTTGGGATCTGCTGATGCAGCTTTCTCAGTCTAATGGTGTTTAACATCAGTTAAAAAATTTCACAATAAAACAGTGCCAGGGAGCCAGGATTTGCAGAGTATGTCAGACATCAGTAGGAAGTTATCTGAACTTCTGGTTTTGAAGATTGAATATGCATCTTCAGTCTGAATATGCTTTAGTCAGAGTTTTAACTGCCATTATATGATACAGCAAATTTTCAAGCTCTTCATTTCCCCACGTTAAGTGTGATGAAATGTGCTTTTATAACATTTAATTTCTTATTCATCTTTAATAACTATGTGTACTCTTCAAGCTAAACAGACAATAATTTAGTGGACAGGGCTCAATTCCACATGATCCATTAAAAATGAGGTTTTACTGTAATATCATTTGTGTCAAATGCGCTTATTCCTAACCTTGCTAAATTTCTCTTCATAAGCTTCAATTATGTTATAGTATAATTTTTATAATTTTTTTTTTTTTTTTTTTAACAATTGTAAGTTTTTGATTGCAGGTTATTGTGAACTCTGTTGCTGTTAGTCAAAATGGCGATTATATTGTTGCCTGTACAAATCGAAACCTTGTTTGTATATGGAAGACCGTTGTTATACCAACTTAAATAATATGTATAATAAATTCTTTTATTATAATGTAAAAATGACTCAGTTGTTTGTTTGTGATGACACATTATCCCACCAGGCAGAAACCAACAAGACAAATTTATTGGTATTCAGTAGACTAGTGTAGAGGACTGCATGGGCCAAAATTTTAGAATTTTACCCAGCCCTCACCTGAGTCAGACCGAAATATTCAACCCCTCAAAATGAATTTTGAGGGGTGTGCATTCTTTTGCGTATTTGAAAAAACAGCTAAAAACTCAAAACCTATTCGTAAATATTGTTCACATTCTCAATTGCAACATTCCTAAATGCAAGATCAGGCAACACAAGTTATTCAGAAATCAACATTGCCAACTCTCCTTACTAATAAATCGCCAAATGCAGTTAAGTCTGTTTTCCCATAAAAAGTTGCCATATCAAATTTTATAACATTAAAAAATACAAAAGTTACCTATACAAAAAAAAAAAAAAAGAAAGAAAGAAACATTTCTTCTTCATCCACATTTCCTTCTGGTGCAATATGAGTCTGAGAACAATCAGATTGAAGTGCTGCTGGCGTAACAGTAGTTGGTTATGAACACATCGCGATTGGTTTAATCTTGTGAAAATCAGTTCCTGGTATATCATACAAACAGCAAACGTCTTAATTGTTCTCAAACTTTTAAAACATTTCTAACCAGTTGTTGTTAACTCACTTTACAAATCCTCTAAAATTTCCAACTTGTTGCCATAGTTAAAAATACTGCCAACTATGGCAGTTCATCCCTACTTGTACATTCAATGCAACTAATCAGAAAGGAAAGCTTTATTACCATGCTAATTTGTTTCTGTTATGATACCTCCCATTTCATGGCCAAGGCAGTTAAACCTTATTCCATTTCACTGCAAAAATAATTCCCCATTTCGTCCACATTTCTTGTTTTATTTAGCTCTGTTGAGTAGTAGTTATAATAATACAGGACTTTCCCTTTCTCTAGTACCAGTTGAGTATTCCCAGTCCATGCATTGTCCTCAGTTGCATTAATTTGTATTAGTAGGTAAACATGATTGAGTTTCCTCTTAATACAAATGAGTTTTTCTTTGTTAGAAATGGCTCAAGGAAGCCTGAAATACTTATAAAGTTTCATAAAATTTGAACTCAAATGTTATCTGTGCTAATTGGTCTGAACCGGGCTCAATTATGATTTGTGCTGCCAGGCCCGAGCCTGTGCAGACCTCTAGACTAGTAATGGAAAATTGGTTTTCAGAAGTTAAATAACATTTATTTAACTTCTGAAAACAAAAAAAACTATTAAATAACATCAACTTTGAAGATAATCTCTAAAATTGAGTAAGAGTAAACGTGTTAAAATTAATAAAAAAAAGTATGTTTTTAACACTTTATAAAAGGTTAAACAGCATTGTCACACAATAATTGATAAAAGGTCTACAGGAATCTATGGATTTTTATAAACTGCAAACTTATGCTTAAAAATAAGCATAAAACTATATGTAACAAATTTATGTCAGTACCAGAACAATTTCTTATATTTGATTTGATGAAGTACCTTGACAAAGATAGTACTTCATCAATAAGGTATTTGTTTTCTGACAATATATTTTCTATATATATACATTTATTCACTTTGTAATAATCAGTTTTTGCAGGAGATCGCTAAATCTTAAATGCACCTTAATCTGGAAAGTCAGTTGATTAATTTCTTAAGTTAAGCTATTAATTCTTAATCTTAGGCTATTAAAAAGGCCTATGTAGATCTTCAATTCTAACATGTGACCATCTAAGTTACTGGCAGTACTCTTAAAAATGTTTGTTTTTGTCATCTAAGAAACATAATATAAACAGCGCTACTAACTGTACTGATTTATGCAGGAGATTCCCAGGGTTTGGGCTCTTTCTTGTACCGCCTAATGAAGACAGTTTTTCTGCTAATTTTTTTATGAATCTTGAAATTATGTACCATTAAATCATATTACAAATATACAAGTATTTGTTTAAAATTTTCTACTATAGTTTGCAAGAAGGAATTAAATATTGTAACAATATCATGTGCTAGAAATTTTTATAGGAAATCAAGGAAAAATAATCAGTTGATTTTATATCCAATAATGTAGTGATATATTCAGGGATATAAGTAACATGGTGAATAAAGATACAAAGGTGGTGTAGTTATGAATCCAATTATAAAAGAAGAGGAAATAAGTCCATGTAAATGAAATAATTCAAAGGGACTAACTATAGTATGTAAGAACAGGAAATAATTCCATGTATATCAAATTAGATATATCTACATGTAGTATTGGGTGTGGATTCACTGTGGAAAAAAAAGAATAGTAAATATATCCCAGGATAAAGAACCATTTGACAAATCCATTGGTAGTGTAGTAAAGAATCCAATATAAATAACTGGTTGACAAATCCATTGGTAGTGTTGTAAAGAATCCAATATAAATAACTGGTTGACAAATCCATTGGTAGTGTAGTTAAGAATCCAATTATAAATGAACAGGAAACCTGGGATACGTTTACTATTCTTTCTTTCCACAGCGAATCCACACCCGATACTACATATAGATACTTTATTTCTTTGATTCTAAGATGCACTTTTTTCCCCCTATAAACATCTCTGAAAATGGGGTGGTTCTTAGAATTAATGGCTTCTTACAATCGCAGTTGTTTTTTTTTTTTTTTTTAAATTTACCACGCTTTGCACAGCACCATGCGTTTTGTTTTTACGTGGAAACCCCGCCTCCAAGTTATCGCATTCTCCAATTCCATTGCAGAATAAAGTGGCGTGGGTGATTTCACGTGCTTTCAAAATGACATGGAACTCACTCACTCAGCAAAAACTAGGAAGTTTTCTTTGTATCTTCGAAAGTACGTAAGAAGTGGAGTTACTGTATTTCGTTAATTTTGATCCCTTATTGCACATTAAAATGTGAAAAAGATTGCACTACGAAGCCGCATCGAAACGAAAAGTTATTGTGCATGCAAAAGAACATGGAAATAGAGCTGCAGGTCGACATTTTGACATTAGTGTAATTAATGTTCTTCATTGGAGAAATGATTGCAATTCCATATTTTCATGCAAAGCAACAACCAAGTGCTTCACAAGGCCTAAGAAAGGAAGAGGTCCACAAGTCGATTAAGCTGTGATACATTTTGTAACGGAGACATGCGCAAAAGGATTACCCCTCACTCAACAAGCCGGAGAAATTGCCAAGTCCCTCGGAATGAAAAAAATAATTTTTAAACGCAGTCGCGGCTGGTGCGACAGACTCATGCGTTGTAATGGATTATCGTCAAGGCGCCGAACATATATTTGTCAAAAAATTCCTGCAGACTTTCAACAGAAGCTGATTAACTTTCAGCGACAGGTGATGAAATTAAGAAAAAAAAGAAAGAAACTGCGAGTTTAGTCAAATTGGAAATGCTGATGAAACCCCAGTCTTCGATATGCCTCGAAATTACAGTCAATGCTAAAGGTGCTAAAGAAATCAAGATTATATGCACGGGCTACAAAAAACAGCGTATCACTGTGATGCTATGCATCACCGCTGATGGTCGAAAGTTGCCACCGTATTTAATTTTAAATAGAAAAAAACCATACCAGAGAGTGAAATTTTCCCCAAAGATGTTATGGTGCGTGCACAAAAAAATGGATGGATGTCGGCAGAGCTTATGGAAGACTGGCTAACTGTTGTGTGGAATAGACGTCCTGGAAGTCTTTGTAACCCGCCTAACATGCTAGTACTTGATGCATTTCATGGACATTTGTCCGAACATGTCAAAAATAAAAACGTGGTGACTTGGTTGTGATTCCTGGTGGTATGACTAGCCAACTGCAGCCACTCGACGTTTCAGTCAACAAACCATTACTTGAGAAAAGAATATGAATCCTGGCTGTTGACTGACAACCTTCCGGAAAAATGAAGAAAGAGCTGCCAACAAAATTGGCAGAATGGGTATCAACAGCTTTGAAGCTGATGAAGTACCTTGATACGACTATAGAGGCCCAGACTAGGCGCCTCCGTAGCCAGGTGGGAAGGAGCAACAGTGCATAGCACACGCTTCTTGATTAGACCGGGGTTCGAGCCCGTCACCACCAAATACGGAGGATGCGGAAAGGTCAGGGAATGACCACCGCATATCCCCGGAGCAATATGGCCTTAGTTGCTAATGCTCCTAAAAACCAAAACAACAGCTGATCCCAGAAAAAATAGTAAAGCGCTCATTTAAAAAATATTGCATCACCAATGCACTTGATGGCTCAAAAGATGTTATATTATGGAATAATGAAGATAACGACGGCTCAGAAGAATCTGACCCTGATTGTGAAGTAGACTGATATTGATTCAGATGCAGATATTGACGGCTCTGAAGATTCAGAAGGAAGTGATGAATAACATACCTATTGATAAATTCCGGTTCTATTGTTGTTAGTAAATTGAATTCTATTATAATGAAGATATTTGTTAAATTTATTTTAGTGTTTTAATTTATTTATTTTTTCTTAGAATCAAAGCTTTTTTTGTGAAATTAAGGTGCGTCTTAGAATCGAAGATATACGGTATATCTAATTTGATATACGTGGAATTATTTCATTTACATGGACTTTTTTCCTGTCCTTTTATAATTGGATCCATAACTACACCACCTTTGGATCTTTATTCACCATGTTACTTATATCCCTGAAATGACATCACTACATTATTGGATATAAAATCAACTGATTATTTTTCCTTGGTTTCATTTACTATTATTTCCATATTAAATTCACACCTGATACTACCTGTGGGGTCCATCTAGTGTTGTATACATGGAATTATTTCCTGTTCTTCTATACCTTAAATGTTTCCTTGGAATTGTTGCATATTCATGGACTTATTTCATCGTTAGTCACCATGTTACTTACATCCCTGGAGTTATATTACTTCATAATTGGATATAATGTTATCTGATTATTTTTTTCTTCGTTTCATTCATTTACTACTATTTCCACAGTAAATTTGCACTTGATACTATTGGTGAATTTGTCTAGTATTATATATGGGGAATTATTTCCTGTACTGTAAATGTTTCCTTGGAATTGTCTCATATGCATAGACTTTTTACATGTTATTTCATGTTCCTTTATGTCATGTTCTTTTATAATCAGTTCCATAAAATGCACCTCCTTAGATCTCATGTTACTTATTTCATTGGATTTTAACCAGTTCTTTTTTCCTTGGATAGACTATATTTATTAATCTATTTATTTCTCAAATATTTGATGATTCTTGTGTATCATACTCTGATACATAATCTTATTATAAAATAGCCCCATCATTCGACCTACGTGTATATGTTTTTTACCACCGTATAATTCTTTATATATTAACGGTAATGTTTAATTTTGTATCACTGTAAAGCCATACTATTCCAACTCCATTTCTTTTCGTTTTTCAACACTAATCATAAATTATCTCCATGCACTTGTATTCTAAATACGACTGTAGAGGTCTATTTTACCGCTATTTTGAATTTCTTCACAGCCCACTATTAAGTCCGCTTCACTGCTATAAATTGCTTTCTCATGTAGATATATTGCTCCTTTGGTTTAAGCCTGCTTGCATTCATCTACTCTACTGAATTTGTGCATTTCAGCTCCCTGCCTTTATTTTTCCCATCAGCTCATTTTATCTGCGCATTTCTTAAAATACTCCGGGTATCGTATACTTTCACTGTCTCATCATACTTTTGTTTCTCGGCATGTCTCGCTATTCATATTTTTCCTTTCAATACTAGCATTTAGTATTAGCTCCCTTTTATACTAATGCTTACAAATGCCAGAGGTTGGGCTTCACAACCCCAGCAAGCTTAGTGTTATTCAATAACATTTTCTATACTTTTTATCTTTCTGCTGTCTAATTCTAAAGTTCTTCCTGTTCATTAAACTATTAGTGCAATACGAGGGTGAAACAAATGCTCCTACTTCTATTGCCATTTTTCGTCTTTATTTATTTAAATAATCCTTTTTCCTCTCCCTCTCCTCAATTTAATACCTCACCCTTATACCATTTGCTTGTTCCAGATCTATTTTGTAAAATACGTTGATTTCTTATCTTTACAAAATTAAATCCTACACCAAATTCCACATATTTATAATATTAAACATATTGATATTAATCATTTTTATCCCAACTCTATACTTATTTTTACCTAAATAAATTACACTGCGTTGGGACTACCTTGTCCATACTCTATTAGAAAATATAGTATGTACCTATATTAGACCGTTTACTAAATATGTTCCCCCCATATATGATGACAGCTATACCATTTTCATTTAATTTTTATTTTATTTGCATTTTATTAGTATTTTGTTGTACTAATTTGACTTTACAGTTCCCCCACTTTATATTGGCTTGGCAATTAAGCCCACAATTTACTTAATTCATCATAACCTCTAGGATATTAACATTCTTTCACCTTTCACTAATCTACTACTCTTCTTTTTCTACTTTCGTCACCCTTATAGTTACTGGCACCTTGT
This sequence comes from Mastigoproctus giganteus, assembly GCF_048544385.1. Classification (NCBI taxonomy): domain Eukaryota; kingdom Metazoa; phylum Arthropoda; class Arachnida; order Uropygi; family Thelyphonidae; genus Mastigoproctus; species Mastigoproctus giganteus. The sequence continues at coordinate 196,182,413 of NC_143579.1, forward strand.
GTAACTTTCACATCCATTTATGCATACTTAATTAAATTAATGTTATTACAACTTATATACTCTTGCATCCTTTAATGCTGCTTTGCACTGTTAGGTGCATATGTTATACCTAATTTATTAAACTTGCTTTCACTGAAACCATGTCATCTACTGTATACCTCTTTTCTGTGTAACTCTTTAAACTTATTTTGAAGAGTTACATTTATACCTCTATATATATATAAACTTAAGTGAGAATAATGATTTAAAAAATAAAATAAAATAAAATAAAAATGCCAGCAGCATGGCAGGACAGAAGAGCGAAAATTGTAAAATTATACATAACGATCAAACCAACAGGGAGGGAAGAGAATAAAATTATTGTAGCAGAAACTCTCGAAGATAATTTAGAAGTCTAAATACAAAGATAATAAAATATAATCAATTAAATTTTGAATAGCCAATTAAATGAAATTTAACAGCGGCCCCTCTGACGGGCACCAGGTCCAAATTTATGTAAAATATCACGAGCAGAGATGTGAACAACTACAATAAAATAAAATAAAACAAAAATAGACTGACCATTATGCCCCATCTCAACAGAGGCAGAGGACCACAAGGCCAATAATGGTCAGGGAATCACTGCATTTCGATCGCTAGACAAATCGCCACAAAGGCGAATCAATCAAAAGATCAGTCTGCTATCAGATCGAACCGCCAATGCAGAGGACTTGAATAGCGGTGGTCCTGATGCAGCGAAAATTAAAAATAGGACAAATAAAAGCACTCGAATGCAAAGCCGCACCACTGACAAAAGTAATCTTAACCAGTTTATATAGGCAAAACATGAACTATGGATGGCAGCGCAGCGTCAGCAAATCATGTGATATACTTATATTTGAAATAATTGAAAACTGAATCTTACATTAAAAAAAGAGGGGTAAAGCATACATCAGAGGCAGTAAAAAGCATTTTCCTCTACATGACGCTTGAGATATAAACTTAAGTGAGAATAATGATTAAAAAAATAATAATAAATAAATAAAATAAAATAAAAATGGCAGGACAGAAGAGCGGAAATTGTAAAATTATACATGACGATCAAACCAACAGGGAGGGAAGAGAATAAAATTATTGTAGCAGAAACTCTCAAAGATAATTTAGAAGTCTTAATACAAAGATAATAAAATATAATTAATTAAATTTTGAATAGCCAATTAAATGAAATTTAATGGTGCCCCCTCTGACGGGCACCAGGTCCAAATTTATGTGAAATGTCACGGCAGAGATGTGAACAACTACGATAAAATAAAACAAAAATAGAGTGACCATTATGCCCCATCTCAACAGAGGACTGCAAGGCCAATAATGGTCAGGGAATTGCTGCATTTCAATCGCTAGAAAAATCGCCGCAAAGGTGAATTGATCGAAAGGTCAGTCCTCCATCCGATCCCCAGATCGAACCGCCAATGCAGAGGACTTGAATAGCAGTGGTCCTGATGCAGCGAAAATTAAAAATAGGACAGATACAAGCACTCAAATGCAAAGCCACACCACTGACAAAAGTAATCTTAACTAGATTATATAGGCAAAACATGAACTATGTTTTGGGGATCGGATGGCGGACTGATCTTTAAAGCAGATTGAACGGCGATGTGTGATTCATTGTGTCAGACAGCTTAAATGCATCGGAAACAGTTAGAGATGAAGCTTATGTTGGCGGCCATATTCCGTTGTGATGTGGTTTCTCCATCAAAACAATGCCAGGCCCCATACGGCTAATATTGTGCAGGCAGTGGTCACTACAATAGGTGCAGAGTTCGACCACTTCCCTCTTATTTACCGGGTTTGGCCCCATGTGATCTCTTCCTCTTTCCATGCCTGAAGAAAGCTCTAAAAGGCAAAGTTTCCTATTCGACAACGATGCTTGCCAAGCCACAACGGAAGCACTACACATTCTTTTGAAAAATGGTTTGCAAATAGCATTAAATGCGTGGGTGGCGAAAGTGTGTAAAGTTCAAGGGAGAGTATTTCGAGGGAGAAATCCACAGAAGATTCAGATGATAACTAGATAAGACCTTGCACCAGTCCGCTAATTAAATGATCACCCCTGGTATAAAGCAACAGCAAAAAATAAATAAATTTTCCACTTCACCTGTCCATCCCCTTCAATAATTTTTCTAGTTCTTCCTTGAATTTATTCAAAATATGCACTTCCAAACCAAAAGAGACGAGTTTGTCCAACAAACCACCTGCTGCCTGAACGCAAATCTCCCCACATCTCTCCTGCAACCATGCTTCCTCAATATGAAGTTATATCCCCTCATGTGTGTGTAATCTGAAAAAGAGAATTCCATCAGTAGCGAGCTTGCTTAATCCATCCAATTCAGGTAATCTGATTCAGGTGTTTAAACCTGAATCAGATTACCTCGCATGTGCCTAGTCTCCGTACGTTGCAATTTGCAGAACTGAAGCTTTTTGTAAGAGTACATCCCTCCTGTGCACCCAATCCAGCAGCTCTACATCCTAAAATGAGGCCTCCAGGACTATAAACTCAAGATGCAGCCAAACATTGCCTTTAATAGGATAATCACCTTATTCCTGCTAGAAACGTTCCTGTACATCATTGTTAAACCTCATGAGCTCTACTGGAAGCCTGTCTACATTTTAAGAGAACCTCACATCAGACTGAAAAATTATCCCCAAGTTTCATTTTCCATTATCCTGAGTATAATGCAAAGTAGTTGGTAGGGTAAACTGAGATTACTGCTACCCATCAGCATTACCATGCACTTGTCAATGCTCAAATTTAACTGTCACTTCTCAGCCCATCTGCCTAATTTTGTAGATCGTGTTTAGTAGCTTACCTTTATTACTATCATTAACCGCCCTGCCAACCTTTGTATCATTGAAAACGTAGAAATTAAGTTGCTTCATATATCTTTATCGATATCATTAATAAATACAGGGGAAAAAAATGGCCCCAACACTGATCCCTCGGGTACGTTGTCGGTGTTGTAGTGGGGTTTTAGGAGCATTGGAGACTAAGGCCATATTGCTCTGTGTACACCGATGAGCCAAAACATGACCACCTATCTAATATAATGTTGGTCCTCTCTGCGCAGCTAAAACAGCTTGTACTCAGTGAGGCATGGATGCTACAAGTTTTCTAAATGTCTTGTGGTATCTGACATGTAACCAGCAAATCCTTTAATTCCTGTAAGGTCCGTGGTTGAGACGCTGCAGATTGGAGTTGCTGTTCCAACACAAACCACAGATGCTCGATGGTATTGATGTCTGGGGAATTTGGAGGCCAGGCAATACCTGGAAGCCTTCCTCATGTTCCACGAACTAGTCTTGAACAATTCGGCAGTGTGGCATGGTGCATTATCTTGCTGAAAGAAGGCACTGCCAGAGGGAAAGACCATTGCCATGAAAGGGTGTGCCTGGTCAGCAGTGGTGTTTAGATAGGTGGTAGACGTCAGAGTGGCACATGGATGACTGGACCCAGGGTATCCCAGAAGAACATCCCCCAAAGCATGACGCTGCCACCGGCTTGTTTTCGTCCAACAGTGCGTCCAGGTACCATCATTTCCCAGGTAAACGACGCACACGTACCCAGCCGTCCACATGGTGCAACAGGAAACATGTTTCATCGGACCAGACGATCTTCCAATCACTGAAAATCAGTTTTGATGCTCACGTGCCCATTGTAGACGCTGTTGCCAGTGAACCGTGGTTAGCATGGGCACTCGGAGCAGCCTGTGGCCATGCAACCCCATTTTCAGCAGGGTTCGAGGGATGAAGTACTGTGCATTGTGACATGTTACTCCAGTTTCCGGCTAGTTGCGCCACACTCGCCCTTCCATTGCCAAATACCATCCGGCAGAGCCTTTGCTGACCTCGAGCATCCATGAGCCGTGGTCCAACACCTCGCCGGAAGTTCATGGATTTCCTCTTCTCGGACCGTTTTAAGTAGATACTATGGCTGTGCTGTTTCGGATATGGCCTGACCCAGTTGTCTAGCAATTACAATTTGGCCTTTGTCAAACTCGCTTAAGTCCGCTGCCTTTCCCATCTGAAGAACAAGAGTAACACTAATTAACGGAGCTCAGTATCAGGTGTGTTTTATATACCCTGTCCCAACCCTCGCAGGTGCTTCGATTTGCATAATGTTTTGGCTCATCTGTATATTGTATGCAAGTTGCATGTGTTCTTTGGTAGATTTTCTGTTTGCTGTACAAAAAATCCGAATTGCCAGGAGAAAAAAATGCATGGGATACTTCACCACATTAGTCTATGAAGAACAGTTTGATTACTATCATTGTACAATGCTGTAGAATTATCTACTTGCAATGCAAACAGTCGCCCAAAATTATTAATATGTACAACAACTTGTTCTTCAATATCATTGGACATTTCTTTTATACGCCTGCTAGTTGTGCTGTTCGAAAGTGGTACTATCATTAATTTTTTTTCAGCTTCCTCTCCCAAAATACTTTTCCCGATTACCCGACATGCTTCTGTTTGCAGTACTAATAAAATTCATTTATTCCTGCTGTACAACGTTATTGAGTTTCCGAGTGCTCTTCAATTCATAGCTAAATTTTAATCAAAGAACATTTATTAGTCCAGATTTCTTGATACCCACGTACAGTAGAAGTACTATTATTCAGATACTTGGCAATAATTAAAATAAATACGTTTTTACATAAATGAAACGTTTCTAATTAAAGTAAGTAAGCTTTTTCATAATGATCGCTTTTCATAAATTTACTATTACAGTATACACCGATAAGCCAAAACATAGCCACCTACCTAATACGATGTTGGTCCTCCACGTGCAGCCAAAACAGCTCGTACCCAGCGAGGTATGGAAACTACAAGATTTCTAAATACCTTGTATCTGGTACCAACACGTAACCAGCAGATCCTTTAACTCCTGAGGTAGAGGGGGGCCGACCGGGCTAGCCAGGTGGATAAAGTGCCTTCCTGGCAACCCAAAGGTTGCGGGTTCGAATCCCGCCTCGGGCTTGGATCAAAGTACTGGAAAAACCTTGGGAAGTGCATTATGGCCACAGAAACCGATGCGCCAACAACTACCAAAAAAAAAAAAAAAAAAAAATCCTGAGGTCCGTGGTTGAGACGCTGCAGATCGGAGTTGCAGTTCCAACATAAACCACATGCTCAACGGGCTTGTTGTCTGGGGAATTTGGAGGCCAGGCAATACCTGGAAGTCTTCCTCGTGTTCAGCAAACCAGTCTCGAACAATCCTGGCGGTGTGGCATGGCGCATTATCCTGCTGAAAGCTGGCACCGCCAGAGGGGAAGACCGTTGCCATGAGAGGGTATGTTTAGGTAAAAACTATTATATTCAGGCCACTCAAATAATTAAATTCAGCTGCCGTGCTGTGTGTCTTATGTTTGTTAATTGCGTGTGTTCTATGGTCGATTTGTCTGTTTCGCTGGATTAAAAACCCAAGTTTATGGCGGAAAAAACTTGCTATCTACGCCTGAGACCAACTAACTGAGCCATGCAGTGAAAAAGCCCGTTTATGTTCCTCGCGTCATCGACGGGATTCAAATCCGGGCCTTTTCCACCCAGTGTGGGGGAGGACGGTGACGCTTCCACTTTTCTCCCCACGCAGACTGATGTTTAGGTAGCTGGTAGATGTCAGAGTGCCCAGCAGATGGATCACTGGATCCAGGGTATCACAACAGAACATCGCCCAAAGCATGACGCCGACACCGGCTTGTGGTGCATCCAGGCACCATCACTTCCCTAGGTAAACGATGCACATGTACTCGGCCGTCCACAACACATTAACGGAGCTCAGTATCAGGTTTTTTATAGCATATCCCAACCTGCACATGCGCCATATTTCACCTGCAGTTGCTTCGATTTGCATAACGACTCGCTGGTCATAATGTTTTGGCTCATCGGTGTATGTGCTCAATATAAACAATAACAGCATATTGTGGAAACTTGGTGACAGATCTTTCCTTGAAGAGCAATACCCAAACTTTTGAAACATATATCGATTTATATACTGAAACAACTAAAAGGTTTATGGGAAAAAAATTCCCAATTGCTATTTGTTTATGTTAATGAAATGTCAGAAAATTCGACAAATCCTAAAAGATCCAAATATAAAATTCCATCAATATCTCCCAGGAACCAAATAGGGGGGATGCGGGAAGGTCAGGGAATGACCACCGCATATCCCGGAGCAATATGGCCTTAGTTGCTAATGCTCCTAAAATCCAAATAACAACAACAACCTCCCAGGAAGCTGGATGCTACATGCGGCCAGACCACATTTGCTGTCATACATATGATCTTTCGCCTGTTGTTCGACCGTTTCTGAGCCACTCACGGTATACTCGTGCTACCACAGAACGGGAGCACTTAAACATATTGACTGTTGTTGAGATATGGGTATGTACGTATCATGCCCCCACAATCAATCCATGTTCAAAAGGCCCCGGGTGCCAAGCGATTGTTCTGTGCTATTACTGCAATTTCCCAAAAGTGATTTATAGTTATTTTACGTTCTTGACGTTATTAAATTTATTCATTTAAAAACAGCTCTTGTCACAAAAACACTTGTACAGAGCAAGAAAGGAAAGGCACCTTTCTTTATTTCTTCTAGTTTACCACTAACCACTTACTACTTTTCGCTTGGTCACACCAGGCACTGCTCCTGCCTCCCCGTGGCGGGGCCGGTAACCTTGGCAGAAAAGTCCATGTGCCAGGGGCTAAGAGGAGCCAACATGGAACAAAGTATGTTTCCAACTTTAGAGCCGTCAAGCTGTCGGCCAAACACAGAAAATGACCATGACCATGATTCGTCGCAAGCAAAGAGGTTGAAAACCAATCCCTCGGCGACAGACTTACCTGCATTCTTAATTATGCACTCACTGTCTGAACAGCCTCTCAGTAAGCTATCCCCTTTTCTAATCCAAAAACACCTGGAAAGTATTGCAGGGTCTCCCAAGACGGTTAAGAGACTGCAATCAGGGGACTTACTTATTGAAACTATAAATGGCAGACACTCTGAAAAATTACTAAAAAAGACAACTTTCGCTGGTATTCCAGTGAAAGTAACTCCACATGCAACCCTAAATACATCAAAGGGTGTAATATCTAGTTGGGACCTGATGAATGTGACGGAGGAAGAAATTAAAGAAGAGCTTCGGGAACAAAATGTAATTGTTGTAAAAAGAATTATGATAAAAAAAGACAATATTCTCACACCTACCAGAAATATCATTCTCACCTTTAACCTCATCAGTAAAAGCTGGATATCTACTTTGCCGCACTCGTTCTTTCATACCCAATCCGTTGAGATGTTATAAATGCCAAAAGTATGGCCACTCTCAAACGACATGCAGAAGCAACCCAGTTTGTCCCAACTGTGGATCCTCTGATCACATTCAAAGTGATTGTTCGGTGAAAGAAATTATCTGTCCCAACTGCAAAGGCAACCATCCGGCCTACTCTAAGACGTGAGAGTTGGAAAACAGAGAAAAAAATTGTGAAATATAAAGTTGAAAACAGAGTTAGTCATCAGGAGGCAAGAAAATTAATTGCGCCCAGTATACCTAACCGTACCTATGCCAATATTGCAAAAAAATATCAAACCATTGCCACACAAACCGATGTTACCGTTCCTTCAAACACTTGCATCTCTGACTGGGCTCGGGCTGTCCTCTCTCAGCAAGAGTCCAGTGCCGTTAAGCACTCAGACCAAGCAAATAATACGCCTCTCACAATACCAGCAAAATCTCAATCTCCGCCAGTGAATGCCACTACTAAAAATAACGATAGTTCGACTTCAAAAAAGATTATTCGGGACACATCAATGGAGGCAGAGTACCCATCCAAACAGGAAGATCCAATTCTGGAAATATTTGCTGAAGAAGAGGTGGACACTGGTTGCCCTTCCTTTCCAAAAAGAGACAAACCAAAGCCAGAACGCCATAAGACAGCCACATCAGGTACAGCTTCTTCTTCTAAATTCAAATAATGTCTAACATCTTGCAATGGAATTGCAGAGGCTTTCGTGGAAATATTGACGACATCCGTTACTTAATTAATCGCTACTCTCCAGTTGGTTTCTGCCTGCAAGAAACTATTTAACCGCTCAAATTTCCATTTCCATAAAAAACTACTCTGTCTATAGACGAGATCGGAATACATCCGATTCTGCTCGTGGTGGTGTAGCTATTTTAATTAGTACAAGGATTCCAGCTAGGCAAATCACTCTCCAAACCCAAATCGAAGCTGTCGCTGTGCGTCTGATTACTCAGACTGAATTAACTCTAGTCTCAGTTTATCTCCCACCAAATCATGCTTACTCTTATAATGATCTTAAAGAACTTTTATTACAGCTACCCTCCCCTATCTGCCTGCTAGGGGATTTCAATGGCCACCACCCTTTATGGGGTTCATCTAAATTAGACAGACGCGGCCGACTGATTGAAACTTTACTTGAAAAAGAAAACCTCACTCTTCTTAACAGTGGCTTGCACACCCATATACAGTTACCTAATGGACAGACTTCTGCCATTGACCTATCGATTTGATCCCCGATACTGTTTTCAGCTATGCAATGGTCCACTCTGGATGATCCCATGGGCAGTGATCATTTTCCAATTGTTTGTAATCTGTTCACTACACAACCACCATTACAACAGCCCTGCAGGAAATGGAAATTCTCTAAAGCCAATTGGGCGAAATTTCAGTCAGCAATCACTCTTGACAAAAAACTATTCAACTACAGCCCATAGATGAAGTCACTGATTATATTACATCCCGTCTTTTAGTTGCAACTAAGTACTCAACTCCATTATCAAATCCCCCGTCCCGACGGCATTTCAACTACTGGTGGAACGAAGAGTGCACAAAAGCAAATAAGTTAAAAAATAAAGCATTTAATTTATTCCGTCGATCTCCAACCACAGCTAATCTAATTAGCTACAAGAAACTAAGGGCAAAGGCGCGTTACATTCAAAAGCAGGCCAAGAAAGATTCTTCGACTAGGTTCGCATCAACTATCAATAGAAACACTGACTCCAGACTAATATGGAAAAAAATTAGGCAGCTTTCTGGGAAGTTTCCAGCTGTTCCTTCCCCAATTCTCTCCTGCAATGGGCAAGAACTCTCTGCTCCTCTAGATATAGCCAATGCCTTGGGCAAAACCTTTGCTCAAATATCGGCTGCATCAAACTACACTCCAAAATTTCAGAAAATAAAGACCGCCACCGAACAGAAACCTATTAACTTTCGAACCTCACTGTCACTTCCATATAATCAGCCTCTGCAATATTGTGAACTTTTACAGGCCATCAGAACAACAAGAAACAGTGCCTCTGGGCCAGATGGCATATATTATGTCATGCTGCAGCATCTCCATGAGAAAAACTTACAATTGCTTCTAATCTTTTTTAACCGGATCTTCCTGGAAAACATTTATCCATCCTCTTTGCACCATGCTACAGTTTTGGCGTTTTTGAAACCTGGAAAAGATCCCTCCAGTTCTAATAGTTACAGACCAATATCTCTGTCAAGTTGCCTTGGTAAAATTCTCGAAAAAATGATCTATAGTCGACTCACTTGGATCATTGAAACTCAACATCTGCTGAGTAATTGTCAACATGGTTTTTGCAAAAACAGGTCATCCCTAGATCTGATGATCAAGGCGGAATCTGAAATTCGCAATGCCTTTGTGAAAAACGAACATCTTGTCATGGTCTCCATTGATATAAAGAAGGCATTTGATACTACCTGGCGGTATGACATTCTCAGTGACCTATATAATCTTGGTCTACGAGGCAACCTACCCATATTTATTAGGAACTTCCTCAAGAGCCGATCTTTCCAGGTGAGATATCAAAATTCCCTTTCTGCTACATTCTCGCAGGAAGAAGGAGTACCGCAAGGATCAGTTTTGAGTGCAACCTTGTTTGCCCTTAGAATTGAATCCATTACAAAAGTACTCCCAAATACTGTAGAGGCTTACTTTTACGCTGACGATCTCGCTATTTCTTGCCATTCTCAGAACATGAGATCTATCGAAAGGCAATTGCAGATGTCCCTCAATAAAGTTCAAAAGTGGGCTGAGCTCAATGGATATCGTCTTTCCCAACAGAAAACAGTTGCGATCCACTTTTGCTGTCAACGCAAATTGCATGCACATCCTGAACTTCGGATTTCAAATTCCACCATTCCGATTGCCAGCAATATGAAATTCTTGGGACTAATCCTGGACAGTAAGCTCAACTTCTTCGAGCATGTTAAATCAATATGTACTGCCTGTCTTAAAAAGATCAACATGCTAAGAGCTTTATCTGCCCTTTCTTGGGCAGCAGATCGTACAACTTTGCTGCTCTTATATAGAGCACTGATTAGATCCCGCTTAGATTATGGTGCTCCAGTTTATGATTCTGCCCGAAGGAGTGTGCTACGCTGGCTGGATCCTATTCAACATAATGCACTGCGGATTGCAATTGGTGCATACAGGACATCTCCAACTCAGAGTCTATACATTGAAGCTCATGAGCCCCCTTTGTATCTTCGTAGAAAAATGTTACTACTTAAATATGCAGCCAAAATACAGACTTGCTATTCGCATCCTATTCAGCCATACCTTTTTAATCAACCACTAGTTAAACTCTATAGAAATAAACCAAGTAAAATCCAACCAGCTGGCCTACGGCTCCTTGAAATATCACAGAACTGGAATGTTCCCCTCCACAATAGGCAACAGATAAAGAATTACTCTCATCCACCATGGACCACCTTTCCTCAACTGACCTCTGATACCTATTTTCTTCAATGGGGAAAGAATTGTCTACCGGCAGTGACTGTGCAACAACTCCATGCTAGCCATATTCAAACCTATGCTGACTTCTTGCCGATATATACAGATGGTTCCAAATCTCTGTCAACTGTTTGAGCAGCAGCAGCGTTTCCCTCTGCTATCATATCAGCTTCTCTTCCACCTGAGTATACAACTTTTCAACAGAACTGTATGCAATACAGTTAGCTCTAGAAAATTTGACTCTACACCATCTGCAAAATATATAGTTTATACTGACTCTCTAAGCTCAATTAAAGCAATGCAGAATACTTCTCAAAAGAATCACCATATTGTAATGAAAATCAGGAGTTTGTTATTGCAGATTTATAATCGTGAACAACTAGTGAAGTTTTGCTGGATTCCAGCACATTCAGGCATAAAAGGAAATGAAGTGGCTGATATATCTGCCAAAAGTCCAAGTTCAGACCTAATTTCTGTCCCTATTCCATCGCCCGATTATAATATCTTAATTCAAGCAGCATGCCATCCACAGTGGACAGAATTATGGCATAACCAAACGAATAACAAACTTTTCCAGCTGAAACAAAACCCAAAGTTCTGGCACTCCAGCAATCAGACAGTGCGGCGGGAAGAAGTGGTACTCACACGAATGAGAATAGGACACACCCATCTGACTCACCTCCATCTACTAATGGGCGATGATCCTCCTCAGTGTCCACACTGCTTAGAATATCTAAGAGTCAAATACATTCTGATTGACTGTCCGCAGTATCAACAACATCCAGCTGCAATACTTCAAAATCTGGCTAATCGTTCAGAACCATTGACATTACATCATATCATTGGAGAGGACGCAAATGTTAACAAACTTTTCTGCTTTTTAAAACAAATTGAAGTGTATCGTCTTTTATAAATAGGCTACAGAACTGAAACTAATTTAAACTGGATTATTTTTTAATATTCCTACGAATAGGCGCACTATAGCCATAGCAGCTAATGCGCCAATAAACACCCATACCACACACACACACACACACACATGTTCAAAATTTATATGACGGCCCATTGTTCTTCGTAGACGCTCAAAACCTGATCGCTACGTCTTCAAACTGGTACAGCCGAAGCTCTTTATAACGATTTCCCTGCTAATGAGAAAATGGTCGTGTAATTGAAGGGCGTAATCAATTGTTCATTAAATAGTACACACAAACATACACTACTCATTTCTGGACTTTCTACAGTGGTACTGTTCTTTACAGAGATACGATGTGGAGATGAACAGACATTCTAGGTGCCACCCATACAACAAAACATGTCCACGTGTTCATTAAATAGCGTTTGCACGGGTATCACAGTGGTATCGTCACCGTCCTCCCCACACCGGGTGGAAAAGGCCCGGGTTGGAATCCAGTCAACGACGTGGGGAACTTTAATTGGATTTTTTTTCACTTCATGGCTGAGTTAGTCGGTCTCAGGCGTAGATTTTTCCCCCAGAAACGGGTTTTTTCGTCCAGCAAAACAGGAAAGTTGACCAGAGAACACACACATTACAGACCCAATACATATATGGGTAGATGTAATCATTTACGGGTGACCCTAATATCATTTTTTTTTTTTTTTTTTTTTTTTTTTGTTCATTAAATTCCATTAGGTTAATGAGAAATTTGTAGGAACCAACAACATAGGACATTATAACGTCTGGAGTGTTAAAAAGAAGGTCGCTGTAAGGAGCTTCCATTGTATTATACCAGTCTTTCTTAGTTTTGATTCTACAGCTACATCACAGACTAGACTATTTCTAGACACGGAGCTGGTACAATTCAAAGCCAACAGTGTATATATAGAGATAACTTATTTCAATTCATGAAGTTTTGGATGGCTCAATAAATCTTTTTAAGAAACACCAAAATTTCATCGAAATCTGTCCACTGGTATGTACTTTCAGCATCCTGTACCTCCTGAATCACTCTGTGTATATATATACAGAGTGATTCAGGAGGAAGAGTGAATGTTTTGGGAGGTTATAGTATCAATTATTCTGAGTAAAAAAGTTCATATAAACATGTGTCCAATTCTCAATTGATACGGAGATACAGCTGGTTTGAAACTGGCCTGCACAGCTCCCTGAATCAGATGTGACCAAGAAGCAGTTATAACCTGACGCTGTTTTGGTGCTAGAAGTGTTGTTAAGAATGCAGCACAACTTCACACATGCTGAATGCCATTTACCTAGAATTTCTGCAAGGCGAACTTCCACTGCTATTGGAGGATGTTCCCTTGGCTACAAGGTTGTTGTTTGGTTTTTAGGAGCATTAGCAACTAAGGCCATATTGCTCCCCGGCTACAAGGATTGGTATGTACTTTCAGCATCCTGTACATTATACCCGACTGTTGATACAATATCTAAATCGAACTTTCCCTAAACGATGGATCTGCCGCAGTGGCTCCGTTTATTGGCTACCAAAGTCTCCAGATCCCGTGTGTGTGTGTGTGTGTGTGTGTGTGATGAATACAGAGCTTTGTATACTGCACTTTTCATCCAACCCCCTGTGAGGTTGGATGTATGTATTTAACTGGTGAAGGGTAGCACCCGGACATACATACATCCATCCCCATCAATTTAGCATGTAGGCATAATACCATGTTCTCATAAAAGGCCTACTATTGTAAGTGTGTGTACAATTACACCAACAGGCAAACACATTACACGTGTGTGTAATGTGTTGCAAAGTGAAACAGGCTACTTTGCCACCAGGTGATAGTACATTGGGCAAATACCGCCTGGTGCCCATCCCTGGCGCAAGGAGTCGAGCCTGGGTCTACTAACTCTGGCGGTGCATATTGCACCTAGGTCCCGCACCCACCAGTAAGTGTGCAAGACGAGTGGGTGCCAGCAATCCCGCTCCTGGGCTGCCCACACCCAACGGCCAGCAAAAAAAAAAAAAAAAAAAAACATACACCAACTAGTAGATTACTGCTTACTAGTGAGTGCAACAATCCCGCCTCATGGTAATTCCACGAAGCCTGCAAAAAAAAAAAAAAAAAAAAAATTCTTCCTCCCCCTCCCCCAGACAGAATGCCTATCCAGCCAGAGAAGGAGAGAGAGAGGGGGGAAAAAAGCGTACAGGTGTTTATTCAGTATTAGAAACCACAGGTATACGCCTCCTTTTATTAAATGTCAATCTGCAAAACAGTTGAAATTCCACTAAATTCATTAGACAGCCAAATTAATTCAGAACCCCTAGTAAAATTAGGTACCAAATTAAATAAGTCTAATCTAAATTCTTCATACAAATTGCATTCATATAAGATATGATCCCATGTTTCCAACCTTCCAAAAACACAGTAAGGATCTTCCACTAAAGCAAACTGGTGCAACTTACTTTTTAAGGAACCATGCCCGTAATCAAATATGACCATTCCATACTTGAATAAAACCACAGTGCAATTTGTTATTAAAATTAAATTCGACACTAAGTATAAATAAATAAGTTACTCTACCTGTACTACTATAATCCCAACGGTTCTGCCATAATTTAATTAATTTCACCAAAATTTCTTTTTTCTGTTTGCTAATTGCAGAAAAAACCTCATTAGTAATCCCGATAAATGTAATTTGTTTTCCCTTACGTATAAAATAATAAAAAACTCTATACACGACTGCTAAATCCAAAGGCAATACCCACGCGATCACCTGAAAAACATTAGTCGACTATCTTGCGCGTCTTACAAACGCGCAAGATAGTTAACTACATTATTCTTTGGATTGATAAGAGCTTTTGTTTAAATTTTCTGAAAACAACTTATCATCTAAGATAACCCCTAAATATTTTAACTGGAAAACAGGAATTTTTTTACTGTTTATTAATAATCGAGGTTGTCTGTTGTAGTCTAATTTTTCTTTTAGAAACATCATGACAGTTTTAGTAGATGAAATTTTTAGTTTGTTTAATGTGGACCAATCAGTCAAATCCTGAACAATAACCCCCATTCTACTTTCTTAGACTACCCTAGATCTCCCTGTCACGCACAAAACCAAATCATCGGCATAAGCTACCTTATAACAATTAGGGATTGTTCTACTTAACCACTGGTTTAAGACCAGATTCGTAAAATAGGACCCAACACAGATCCCTGTGGACAACCGCGATCAATAAATCTATTAAATGTTAGATGTTGGGATCTTATAATAATCTGCCTATCTATTAAATAACTTTTAATAATTTCATATAAAAAAAACAGGACAATTTAATTCTCTTAATGAAAAAAGAACACTTTGATACCATATAGTATCAAATGCTCCTTCGAAATCTATGAATAATGCCAGCATATATTTCTCACCAGAATTTACGCTAAAATTAATCAAATCATGTATAATTCAATTCAAATTGAATTGAATTATACATGATTTGAGTGATATTTAAACTGATAATTAAAACTAAGATATTTAAACACTGATATTTAAAATGAAGATTTTCTTCATTGAAGAATTTTTCTAGCCTTAACAACAACAACAATCTTTACAGTATTTTGACCAAATTTGTATTCGCCTTTTCTTTGTATACTGCGCTTTTCATCCAACCCCTTATGAGGTTGGATGAAAAGCCCAGTATACAAAGAAAAGGCGAATACAAGAGACGAACTGCTCGTTCGCATTTTGGACACTGCTGCCCTCATAAAGAAACGTCAAGACGAGCTCAGAACAGCACATCATATTACCACAAGAGTTGCAAAATACATTGAGGTTGGCGATCCGATTTTCCAACATTTATTACTCTGAAAATTCTACCAGGGATAACACCTGCCTAATCACTACCCTGGAAAAAAGGCTTTCCACATATTAATTGAACTATGGCTTTCCGCCAGGATCTGCTGGGAAAGAAATAACCATCCCAACAGGATCAGCAGCATATAAGTATACTCTCCCAGTGCCTTATATGCACCCAAGAGACTTTTCATTGAATTTCCTGTCAAAAAGATTTGTCACACCAAACCCCACACTACTCTCATGTGGATGAGTGTCATCTACAACAGGTGATTCTCTGTAACTACACTACCCACAGACTTAGGACAGGTCTAAAAAGAATCGGCATCATTTGTTACCTCTGACAGGAACCCATTTTCCTTTGAAACAAATTTATTTACAAAAATTGGAGGCAAAATGTGTCAGTATCTGTTGTAGCAACCACCTCCAGGAGGTATCTTAGTTTACCCCTCACCTTCATCCAACTACTTTTCTGGATAAGAATTAAGACCTCTCGGGATCAGCTTCATCTCCTTTTTCCATTAAGACCATCTATACCCTTCTAGGGTCACACCATCAAAATTGATAATAAAAAAGACTTTTTCCTCAAATTACATGTTTTCATCCCCTCTTGAGGACTTTCAAAGAACATAAAACAAAAACCAATACACCCCAGCCTTAAAAGTAAGCCATGGGTCCAACCATTATTCAACTCTCTTCTGGAAACCACACCTTCAACAAAAACAAAATGGAACACCCAAAGTTCAGGGCCCCTGGCAATAGACCTACAGACAGTGCAACGTCAGATAAGAGAACGCCGATGGTGCAGGTTGACAGGTTAGACCATCAGGAACTCCCAGAACTAGAAGAGCTGAGGGAAATTATTAATGAAGAAAATGAAACACAAAAATGCTACCAACTGCAACTGTCAGAACAGCATCTGTGTGCTGTTGATGACTCGAGTCAGGTGCACACCTGCAGTAGCAAAGCAGAAGATACAGTAACGAAAAATAACAATTACATTAATAGAGGATATAACGGACCCCCTAACATCTATAAATGAAGCCACATCACAGATTAAACGTGACATGGTGGCCTATATCACCCATGAGGCAACATAACAATGTCTGCCATAAACTTTATTATGGATAAATGGACTGAAATGGAAGCCATAGCAACAACTCCCATCATAGAAAATGAGAAATTAAAAGTAAGAGCAGAAGAACTCAGAAAACTAGTTCTCTACCAAGAATGCCATTCTCAAGTCCCATCGGACTCCTCTAAGAACACATATGCCACCACACTGCAACAGGGATTGAACACTCTGAAGTGCAAAAGTTACTCTAACTCTGTTGTTTCACCACAAGTTGCAGAAGACAACTATATTCTCAGACAATCTAGATTAAATGAACAGCATCAAACTTCCCAGACACCTCCAAAACAAAATGTATTGATCATACATGTCACAAATAATTGCAAAATGGAAACAAGTAATGAAATCAAAAACACAGAGAAGAGTACAGAAATATTAAAATTAGATCTTTACGCACAATTAAGAATAAAGGCATTGTTCTGGAAAGCACTAGCTCTGATGATCTAGACAAGATTGCATCTTCTGAGACAATTATAAAACAAGGTCTCTCTACAGCCAAGCCGAGGATCAATGATCCCATGATACTTGTGTATGATATTCCCAAAGAATTATCAAAAGATGATATCATATCTAACATATATCATAAGAACCTACAGAATTTTGGCTTCAAATTTGATAAAGTCAAAGAATCTATCAATCTCAGGTTTAATACAGAATCTAAAGCCAACTTAACAAATTGGGTCATTGGCATCCCTGCAAAATTTCTAAAATGTCTTTTTGAACAGGACAGGCTTTATCTTGGGTATCAAGCCCATAAGTACCGTCCTGTTTACAATAGTGAACAAGTGCTTTAGATGCCTGGCTTTCGGTCATTCATCCCACAACTGTAATCAAAAAGTAGTGTCGTGTGGTCATTGGGCTATGGGAGGACATGTATACACAGACTGTCCTCAAAAACAGGATACACCAAATGCATCAACTGCAAGAGGCATCATAAGGATTACGATCACTCTGTAAAGGACACTTCATGTCCAGAATACATTAGAGCACTGGAACAGGCTAAAACAAGAACCATTAATGAGCAACATCAACCAAACCTCTGCCCTTAATACAACTTTCCCTAACCATCAGGATATGACCATACTGCAACTTAATGCTCATCGCTCCATGAATGTCACAGATGAAGTCCGATTTGCCATCATTGAGAATTCCTATGATTTGCTCTGCTTACAAGAACCGTATTTTTCCAGAAGTCTCCATGGACACGACTCAAAATTAATGGGTTTCCAATCTCTGCCCGGATCATACATGCTGATGCAGAACATCCAAAATCTGCAATAGTGGCATTTAATACCTCACTTGATATAACAGCTATTTCTTCCCTGTGTAGACCAAATGCTACATGTGTACAAATCTCGTCACTTTCTCATACTTTCTATTTGGTATCACTCTACTGTCCTCCATCTGAAGACTTCCAAATCTCCCTGAACTATCTAGATTCTGTCATTGTAAAACTATATCCATCACCAATCATTATAGCTACAGACTCCAGTGCCAAGTCTCCATTATGGTTTAGTACCTTCACTGAGCAGAGGACGGCAACTGAAGAACTTCATACTGGCACATAACCTGCACATCCTAAATAAATCCAATCAACCCAGTACATTCTTCACAATAAATGGTGAGTCTAACATCGACCTGACTCTCACAACTGCAAACATCACTAACAAAATATCAAACTGGGCTGTGATTGAGGATTTAACATATAGCGACCACCATGCAATTTCATTTAAACTAACCACAAATTTACAGAATCGGAGGTTACCTCCTCAGGACTTGAGAAGATTTGCTATAAAGCATATAAAATGGCCACTGTTCTCGGAATCAGTTAAACATGACTTCCGTGATGAAATTTTAGATTCATTTAATCAGCTTAATGGCGAAGAACAAGCCTTCTATATCCAAACTGCCTTACTACGAGCAACTGAATGCTCGACTAAGAGAATAGCTCCAAAAAAATCATCTTTTCCCTGGTGGAAGTCTGCGTGGGTAGCACAGTGGTATCGTCACCGTCCTCCCCACACCGGGTGGAAAAGGCCCGGGTTCGAATCCCGTCGATGACGCGAGGAACTTTAGTGGGCTTTTTTCACTCCGTGGCTGAGTTAGTCGGTCTCAGGCGTAGATAGCAAGGTTTTTTCTCTCAGAAACTGGGGTTTTTTCGTCCAGCAAATCGACCAGAGAACACACGCAATTTACAGACACGAATACGGGTTAATGTAATCATTTACGGGTAACCCTAATATAGTAATTTGATTTTTTTTTTCCCTGGTGGAATCACCATCTAATGGTTTTAAGAAGACGTGTTCACAGGGCAAGGAAACTGTATCAAAGACGACGCTCTTGGCCTCCCAATGATTAAACAAAGACTCAGAAATGAATACAGAATCATAAAACATCAGTATAATCTCGAAATCTCAAAGCAAAAAATCGCTACCTGGCACTACTTTTCGTCTCCACTGTGGGCAACTCGAACCCATGGGGACTGCTCTATAAACTTAGCAAGCAGAGATAAAGTGCCAACCAATGATATTTGCAACTCCACAATGACCAATGACTGTGAAACCACGACTTGGCATGATACTGTCACATTGATTCTGGATAAACTTTTCCCTCGGGATGATCAGTCAGCAGACTCTACCACTCAATCCATAACAAGAACCCTCAATCTTCAATGTTCCTCCGCTGTGGATACTGACCTGTTTACTCTACAAGAGCTTCAAACAGCTTTAAATAAAATCAATGTCCAAAAATGTCCTGGACCTGACTTGCTGAAGAATACTGTCATTAAGAAGTTCGGAGAAACTTATCCTAACATCCTGTTAAATCTCTTCAACAAATGTCTTCTCTGTGATACTTTCCCCCGTCTCTGGAAGAATGCACTAGTCAAACTACTAAGAAAAAAAAAAAAAAATACTATATTAGGGTTACCCGTAAATGATTACATTAACCCGTATTCGTGTCTGTAAATTGCGTGTGTTCTCTGGTCGATTTGGCTGTTTTTCTGGACGAAAAAACCTCAGTTTCTGAGGGGAAAAACCTTGCTATCTACGCCTGAGACCGACTAACTCAGCCACGGAGTGAAAAAACCAACTAAAGTTCCTCGCGTCATCGACGGGATTCGAACCCGGGCCTTTTCCACCCGGTGTGGGGAGGACAGTGACGATACCACTGTGCTACCCACGCAGACAAACTACTAAGAAAACCCAACAAGCCACCATCAGACCCCAGAGCCTTCCATCCCATTTCTCTACCAAATTTGGGAAACTCTACGCACGACTACTCGCTACAAGAATCTACGATCTTTTCAAAGCTCAAGATATCTTTTCATCTCACCAGTATGGATTCGTTAAGGGCAAGTCTTGTGAAGATGCACTTCTTGCGTTAAAAAATTACATCCACAATTCCACATCAAAATATGAAATGGCCATCTTCATAGACTTCGAAGGTTCTTTTGACTCCCTCTGGTGGGAGAGTGCCCTCGCTAGCCTTCGGAACATCTCATGCTCCTTTCAGTTGTACCAAGCTACCGAGCCTACTTTGATCACAGATCTATGCAGGTTACTTCAAAAACCTGCAGCATAACACGAGCTGTCGATAGAGGATGTCCTCAGGGCTCTGTTCTGGGACCACTCTTCTGGAACATTTCACTAAATACGTGGCTAACCAAACAGTTCGATTTTGCTATTCCATTCGCATATGCTGATCACCTTGTCTTCTCAGGTAACTAATTCAAGAAAGAGCTTCTCCGGTCTTAAAGGATCTCATTAAATGGGCTACTGTCGACAAACTTAAAATATCTCCATCCAAAACCCGGCTCATGATCTTTAAAGGTCAACTAAATATCCATCGTCCTCGTATCTTGAAAATAGCTAACAAGCAAATACCATATGTCAAGCACTTAAAACATCTTGGTGTGATCATTGATGATAGGCTCAATTTTACTCTCCACATAAACCACCTAATAGATAAAATCAAGAAATTTACTATGGTTGTTGTTCGGATTACGAGAACCAACTGGGGGCTTGCACGCAGAATTCTTCTCTTATATTGCAAGGCAGTATTCATACTTATTGCAACCTATGCTGCTCCGGTTTGGTATGACAGAATTAAGAACGTCAAACTGAAATCAAAACTACTCTCCTTGCAAAGATCCGTGATTCTTACAATGCTCCGTGTCTGCAGAACTGTCCCAACTGATGCCCTCTAGGTCATAGCTGGAGTATTACCTCTGGACTTGCACATTTTACATCGTGCCTTCTGCTACTTTCAAAAACATCAGACCTCCATGGAATTCTATGGAATACAGAATGATGTCCTTGTAGACACCAAAGTTGAAAAAACCCGAATTTGGTCTGCTTTAACAAAAATTTGGCAAGATCGTTAGATTACAACCTCTAAAGGCAGAACTACATATAAATTTATACCAGATGTCTCCTTTACTGCCAACAAGAAAAATTCCCTATGGTTCTCTTCAAACCTCTACACATCATTTATCATAACTGGACATGGCTCTTTCAACTCCAAACTCTTTCAGTTCAGAATAGGCAGTACCGATTCTTGCCTTTGTTTCCAATTGGAAGACTGGAACCACCTGCTTTATCACTGCCCTCTTTATGCTGACCTACGGAAATCTCTACAAGACTGTATAAACACCTTCTCACCTGACAAGGAAAAACATCTAGTGGAATCTGCCTCACACCTTAGAATCCTACAACAATTTGCTTCTGATTTATCTGTTGGAAGAAAATTTCTGTTGGCCAATCCTCCTTCAGCTTCACCTCCTACAGTGCCTCCAGCACCTTCAATAATGTCAGCCTCAAGAGTGAGCGGTGCCTTGCAAAGATAAAATATTGTCACCTTGAATAGCTCTTAGAAGATCACATAGATACAGTTTTTTTTTTTTTCATTATTATTATTTTATTTATTTTTTTTTTTTTTCACTTTTATCCCCTCAGGACTGGGCAACCCGAGGATTGCTGGCACCCACTGGTACTGCACAGCCTCCAGTGGGTGCGGGATTTGTCCAATCTTAGACAATTCACTTTTATTTTACTTTTTCTTTTAAATTTATTTATATATATTTTTTTTTTCTCTTTTCTTTTTTTTTTCCTCTTCTGTTTTTTTTTAATATATTTTATTTTTACTTTTGTGTAATTTTTTTGTTCTTTTCTTCTATTTCCTTTAGTCGTATCGGCTAGAGAAAATAGAAGAAAGTCTAGGCAACTGGTTTTTTTTATATATTTTTATTTATTTATCTTATTTTATTTTATATAATTTTACTTCACCATCATTTTATTTATTTATTTTATTAGCAAATTCCTTTTTTTTGTATCTATATATTTTTTTATTTTATTTTTTTAATACTGTTTTATTTTATTTTCATTTTTAAATATATTTTTTTTTCCCCTACTCTTCTCTATAAATTTTTATCTTAGTTTATTTTACTTTTTTTTTTTTTTTTTAATTATGATTTTATTTATTAATTTTTTCCTCTATGCTGGTACCCTAAGTTTGGGTAGCTGTGGGTACGGGATTTGCTGGTACCCACTGGTATAGCACTATCTCCAGTGGGTGCGGGACTTCGCCCTCTTCAGGGCAGACAAAGATTGTAATGGTCTATCTCTACTTGGTTAAGGACATATCTAGTTGTGGCCCACCTCTTCGTCGTGTAGACGGGCACCGGGCACGCTTTCCAGGAAATCGCCTACCCGGTTGCAAATAGGCCAGAAACAACTAAACAACACACATTACACAGACATAACACTACCCGTTTCTGGCCTCTCTACAGAGTTTTGTATCATCACAGAGTAACAGAGCGGAGATGAACTTATGTTCCTGGAGCCGCTATGCAGAAGATATTATACATGTATACATACATACAAACAATAAGTCGTTTATTTTTCTTTAATACCTCTCGTAATGGCTTTGTGTGCACCAGTTTCAAACAGCTGTATCTCTGTTTCCATTGTGAATTCGACATATGTTTATACGAACTTTTTTTTTACTCAGAAGAATCGATACTATAACCTCCCAAAATATTTACTATTCTTCTAGAATCACTCTGTGTAGTAATAGTAATAGTATTTGCCATATAGTGCAAGGAAGCTAAAGGCTTTTGCTGCACTGCCAAAAAAAAAAAAAAAAAAAAATAGATAAGAAAATAGAAAATACATCCTCCTCTACCCCACACAGGTTGACCTTGAATTTATTCAAACTGTCAGCCTCAACTATCTGCGAGGGAAACTTGCTTCACCAATAAACGACCAGCTGGCTGAAAGAAAAGTTTCTACAACCTAATCTAAACCTCAACCTCTTTAATTTGAATTTTCTAAAGAATTCCAGAACTAAATATAGTAAAATATTTAGATCTGAGCCATAAAGGTAATTGAAGATGAGAATTCCACCATTCTTCATTTTAATAATCCCTCTAAAAGCCTTAATCAGGTCACCTCTGAGGTGCCTGGTTGCCAAGACACATAATGCAAAGTCTTTCCTCATACGGTCGTCCTTTTACCAATCTCACCACTCGAATTGCCCGTCTTTGGACTCTTTCAAAAAGCTCAATGTCTTTTTTCATATGAGGTTTCCATGCTTGAACACAGTATTCCAGATGTGGTCTTACAGTTGCCTTATACAGTGGGATTATGATCTCTACAGGGTAACGTTCCATAAATCATCGATAGAACACCATGGTCTTTCCTGGCTGCCCGTTTACACTGTTCAGAAAACTTTATATCTACCCGTATTGTAACTCCCAGATCCCTTTCCTCCTCTGCAGTTTTTAATTCAACCCCACAAAGTGTATTATTTATTTGGTGGTTGCTAATCCACAAGTATAAGAACCTGCATTTAGCAGCATTAAAACATAGCTGCCACTTCTCTGACCATCTTTGAAGTCTGTTTAAGTCACCCTGAAGGAGCTCTGATTGGCACTGATCATTACTCACTCTACCAATCTTTAAATCAACTTAAAATTTTGATATCAGGCCTTCTATCCCTTCGCCGACGTCACATATGAAAATGAGAAACAACACTGATCCAAGATCCGATCCTTGAGAGACCTCACTCCTGGCGTTACACCAATATGAAGAATATTGATTAATCACAACCCTCTACCTACCTCCTTCCAGCCACCTAGCAATCCACCTTAGAATCTTACCAATAATCCCACCATGTTCAAGTTTATACAGTAACCTCTCATGTGGGACTTGGTCAAAGGCTTTTCTAAAATCCAAGTAAACTTAGTGAAATATTTTGAAATTGTTCCATAAATCCAGCTCATGAGTAACTGCGTCAAAATGGCCCACAAACTTAGTTAAATATGATTTTCCCTTAACTAAACTAAACGAATATGTATCCAACGCCGGCTATAAGCATGTTTAACCTGTTCTGTTGAACAGGGCCCCGCATTCAAATGATCAAAATTATAATATCATTCGCGTTTTTTTACGTATGTCTATCAACGAGTCTACCGCGGTCTTAATAGTAGTAGCAGTAGTAGTAGTAGTAGTGGCATGTGATGCAAGAAAGCAAGTGTATGAGCTTATACAGCATCAGCCAAAAAAAAAAAAAAAAAAATTACACCATTCCCTCCAAATGCCTGTCCAGTTCCTCCTTAAATTTATTTAACCTATCAACTTCCACAACGACAGATGAAAGTTTGTTCTAGCAATTAATCACCCGCTGGCTAAAGGAAAATTTCCGCACATCTATTCTACATCTGTCTTTTCTTAATTTGAATTTATGCCCCCTTACGTTCGTAATTTGAACAAGTGGAAGGATCCCATTAGAATTCAGCATGCTCAACCGATTCAAGGCCTTATACACCTCAATCAGATCACCGCACAGGTGCCTAGTCTCCCGTCACTGCAATTTGCAGAATTTAAGCCTGTCTTGGTAAGATGATCCCTTCATTCCCCTCACCAATCTTGTTGCCCTTCTCTGTACACGCTCAAGCAAATCTACATCCTTCCTAAAATGAGGCCTCCAGACCTGTATGCAGTACTCAAGACGTGGCCTGACATTGCCTTATACAGAGGGACAATCACCTCCTTTTCCCTGCTAGCAAAATTCCTATATATCATTGACAAAACCCCATGACCTGCCCTAGCAGCCTGTCTACATTGCTCAGAAAACTTTATATCTGACTGCGAAATTACTCCCAGGTCTTTTTCATTTTCTACCACCTTAAGTGTAGTACCACACAGTTGGTACGTTTCTCTGGGGTTACTTCTACCCATATGCAGTACTTTGCATTTGTCAAGGTTAAACTTCAGTTGCCACTTTTTAGCCCATCTGCCCAACTTTCTAAATCCTGTTGCAGTAGCACACTGCCATTACCGTCATTAATAACCCTGCCAACCTTTGTATCATTTGCAAACTTCAACACTAAGCCTGATATACCGTCATCGATATCATTGATAAATACACAAAACAACAGTGGACCCAACACCGAACCCTGTGGGACTCCACTAATAAAATTATTCCACGAAGAGCAGCACCCATTGATTACCACCCTCCGTCTTCTCCCACTCAACCACCCTTTTATCCATTGTAGCAACTTACCCTTAATGCCATTCTGCTCCAATTTGTACAATAGTCTTCCATGCGCAACAGTGTCAAAAGCTTTCCTGAAATCCAAATATATGATATCAAAATTATTTTTTGCATCCAGTTCCTTTGTAACCATATCATAATACAGTCTGTCCTCGTATAGCACGATAGTTGCGTTCCTAGAAATCCTCGTGCAATGCAAAATCGTGCAATAATAAACAACAGGCCCTATGGGAAAAGTGGGGTTAGGTGCCGACCACCCAAGATTGAACACACATTTGGAACCAAAACATTACCAAACACAATAAATAATCGGGTAATTTTAATCGTTATAAAATACTTACGTATTTTATAACGATTAAAATACGTAATAAAAATAATATTATATTATAATAAAGTATTTTTTAATACTAAAAAAGTATTTTTTACGAATAAAATACGTATTTTATTCGTAAAATATTTATTATATTAAATAAAATAGTCGTAATAAAATACTTCTGTATTTTATAATACGTAAGTATAAATTATAATGCGTAAGTCGTAATAAAATATTGCTAATGCTTTTGCTTCTATCGTAAGCAAACTTGCTTTTTGTTTGATTTTCTATCCAAAGAGATGACAGCCGTTCCATCTCTTCCAATTCTTTGTGTCTTAATCTAATGGATTTTAACTACACTTTGAGTTGTTCCCGCTATGAAAGTTGTTTTTATTTCCTCTGCATTCTTTGTAATTCTCGGCGTTGCCTCATTTAGGTCTGTAGCACGTGCAATATCACATGGTCTTTCATTTCGCTCAAAGTGTTTCGCAATTTCATATTTTTTCTCTATTGACAGAAGCGGACTGGCCATAAGCCTTACGGGGGAAACCACGGTGGGCCGGAGGCCGATGTGATTTCGGCCATAAACCGTAGTATGAGGCCACTACAAATTTTCCCGGGTAAGAATTTTTGACCCAGTCCGCCTCTGTTTATCGATATTGCTTTACTTTTTCTCTCTGAATCTGCAGTGTCTTCACCAGGACGATTCCTTTTCACACCTTTTAAGTATTTTACTCATTTTTAGGGAATAAAGCGCAATTAACGAGGAGGCACGCTTGATACACATAAACAAAGCTGCGCGCGTGTAGCAACTGAATAAATAACACCGTAAAGGCCGAGATACACTATTAATTAACACCTCGCATTTTACTAAAGCACATTTCTAGGGGTTACTACCATAAAACAATAAAAACAATTTCCAGTTGCGTTTCTGCTAATGGAACCTGTTATAAACTGGTAGTAAACTCCATCTAATTGCATTTGCGATTATACCGATAGCTGGAATTGTGTTGGTTTTTACGTTATTATGGTGAAATGTGTTTCCCCTTCACTGATATAAAACACATAAATACATTTTCAGAATCTTCTTTATTCCTATCGTGTTGCGTTCAGTTGGGGTGATTCCGCGTTCGACTGCCATTTCTTGTAAACACAAAGGCGAATCGTGTATAAGCGAATTTGGTTCGTGTTATATAAGATAACGTTCCCCTATTTATAAATCGTGTATGATCGAATTCGTGTAATGCAAACACGTGTTATACGAGGACCGACTGTATCCTACCAAATTTGTGAGACGAGACATTCCCTTAACAAATCCATGCTGTGTCTGAATTATTCCTGCAGTGTTGTCTAGATGATCCTGCAATGCATCTTTAACCAGTGACTCCATTATTTTACCCGGAACAGAAGTTAATCTAACTGGTCTGTAATTACTCGTGTCACCTTTCGATCCCCCTTTGTGAATTGGGGACACATTCGAACATCTCAAATCCGTGGGGACCTCTCCTGAGTCCAAGGATGCTCTCATAATTATGGCTAATGGTGTGCTTAGTTGCTTTGCCCCCTCCTTTAATATAACTGGATAGATCTAATTCAGTTATATTGAATGCTGTTCTTCGTGTTCTAATGTTATTAGTGGAGTCCCACAGGGTTCGGTGTTGGGCCCACTGTTGTTTTGTTTATTTATCAATGATATTGATGAAGGTATATCAGGCTTAATGTCGAAGTTTGCAGATGATACAAAGGTTGGCAAGGTTGTTAATGACAGTAATGGCAGTGTGCTACTGCAACACACACAACAGGATCTAGATAATTTGGGCAGATAGGCTAAGAAGTGGCAACTGAAGTTTAACCTTGACAAATGCAAAGTACTGCATATGGGTAGAAGTGACCCCAGAGAAACGTACCAACTGTGTGGTACTACACTTAAGGTGGTAGAAAATGAAAAAGACCTGGGAGTAATTGTGCAGTCAGGTATGAAGTTATCTGAGCAATGCAGACAGGCTGCCAGGGAAGGTCATGGGATTTTGTCAATGATATATAGGAATTTTGCTAGCAGGGAAAAGGAGGTGATTATCCCTCTGTATAAGGTAATGTTCAAGCCATGCCTTGAGTACTGTGTACAGGTCTGGTGGCCTCATTTTAGGAAGGATGTAGATTTACTTGATCGTGTACAGAGAAGGGCAACAAGATTGGTGAGGGGAATGAAGGAATCCTCTTACCAAGAGAGGCTTAAGTTCTGCAAATTGCAGTGGCTGGAGACTAGGCATCTACGTGGTGATCTGATTGAGGTGTATGAGGTTTGAACACGCTGAATTGGTTTGAATTCAAACCTTGAATGGTTTGAACACGCTGAATTCTGATGGGATGCTTCCACTTGTTCAAATTACGAACCTAAGGGGTCATAAATTCAAATTAAGAAAGGACAGATGTAGAATAGATGTGCGGAAATTTGCCTTTAGCCAGCGGGTGATTAATTGCTGGAACAAACAACTTTCATGTGTCGTTGTGAAAGTTGATAGGTTAAATAAATTTAAGGAGGAAATGGACAGGCATTTGGAGGGAATGGTGTGATTTTTTTTTTTTTTTTTTTTTTTGGCTGATGCTGCATAAGCTCGTATACTTGCTTTCTTGCATCACATGCTACTACTACTACTACCTGAGGTGCCTTTCTTATGTTTAACTTCAACAATTTCTCCTCCACTTTGCTCTCAGTTATTACAAAATCATTAAGCACCCTGCTACAATTTGATAACCTTCTGCCATTTTCAAACCTTAATGTGTGAATGTAGATGCAAATACGCGTTCAGTTTGTTTGCTATCTGAACAGAATCATCAACAGTCGAACCATCGATATCAAGTGGACCAATCAGATTCACCCCTTCCTTTTAGAGTTTATATAAGTAAAGAAATCCTTGCTGTTTTTCTTAGCATCCTTTGCTAAAGATTTCTGATAATCTGCCTTCGCCTGCCTAACCTCCTTTTTGACCTGATTACAGACTCGCTTATATCTACCATAGGCTTCTGAGTCGCTTGATAATTTAATATGCATCCCATGCATTTTTCTTCTGTCACGAGTCTCATTAGTTCATTTGATAACCATTTAGGCCTAAACTTTGAACAATATTTCTTATTGTTCAAAGACTTCCCACTTAGAATTTACTGTTGGTAACATCGTCAGTTGATTCCACTGTACAGAATTTAAAGTCTGTCTTAGACCACTGTACTCACCTTTACGGAAGCAAAAACCCTTTCCTTTACCCCTGATGGTAATTATACCTTTAAGTAAATCCCACATCAGTACACTGTGATCACTGCCACCTAGTGGTTCCTTTATCTACAAATTCTTAATACACGAATGATCACCGCTGATAACAAGATCAGGAGTATTACCCTCTCTGGTTGCCTCTCGAACATACTGCTGCAGAAAACAATCATCCAATAAATCCCCAAAAGTCTTACTAGTGTGTGAGTGACCAACCCACAAGTTCCAGTCAATATCTGGGAAGTTAAAATCCCCCATTATAAGACATTTTGATTTACTAGCCCGCTCTATTCAAGGAATTAAGCATTCAAGGAATTAATCGTGGAAGCTACTAGACTTTTCATACCGATGAAGAAATATTGTTCAAGGTTTAGGCCTAAATGGTTATCAAATGAACTAATGAGACTCGTGACAGAGAAGAAAAATGCATGGGATGCATATAAATTATCAGGCGACGCAGAAGCCTGTAGCAGATATAAGCTAGTCTGTAATCAGGTCACAAAGGAGGTTCGGCAGGCAAAGGCGGATTACGAGAAATCTTTGGCAAAAGATGCTAAGAAAAACAGCAAGGATTTCTTTACTTATATAAACTCTAAAAGGAAGGGGCTGAATATGATTGGTCCACTTGACATCGATGGTTCGACTGTTGATGATCCTGCTCAGATAGCAAACAAACTGAATGAGTATTTTGCATCTACATTCACACGTGAGGAATCATTACAGTTTGAAAATGGAAGAAGGTTATCAAATTGTAGCAGTGTGCTTAATGATTTTGTAATAACTGAGAGCAAAGTGGAGGAGAAATTGTTGAAGTTAAACATAAGAAAGGCACCTGGGGCGGATGGGATCTATCCAGTTATATTAAAGGAGGCGGCAAAGCAACTAAGCAAACCCTTAGCCATAATTATGAGAGCATCCTTGGATTCAGGGGAGCTTCCCACGGACTGGAGATGTGCAAATGTATCCCCAATTCACAAAGGAGGTTCGAAGGGTGACACGAATAATTACAGACCAGTTAGTTTAACTTCTGTTCCGGGTAAAATAATGGAGTCATTGGTTAAAGATGCATTGCAGGATCATCTAGACAAGACTGCAGCAATAATTCAGACACAGCATGGGTTTGTTAAGGGAAAGTCTTGTCTGACAAATTTGATTGGTTATTATGATGTGGTCACAAAGGAACTGGATGCAAAAAATAATTTTGATATCATATACTTGGATTTCAGGAAAGCTTTTGACACTGTTGCGCATGGAAGACTACTGTACAAATTGGAGCAGAATGGTATTAAGGGTAAGTTGCTACAATGGATAAAAGGATGGTTAAGTGGGAGAAGACAGAGGGTGGTAATCAATAGGTGCTGCTCTTCGTGGACTAATGTTATTAGTGGAGTCCCACAGGGTTCGGTGTTGGGTCCACTGTTGTTTTGTATATTTATCAATGATATTGATGAAGGGATATCAGGCTTAATGTCGAAGTTTGCAGATGACACGAAGGTTGGCAGGGTTGTTAATGACAGTAATGGCAGTGTGCTACTGCAACAGGATCTAGATAATTTGGGCAGATGGGCTAAGAAGTGGCAACTGAAGTTTAACCTTGACAAATGCAAAGTACTGCATATGGGTAGAAGTAACCCCAGAGAAACGTACCAACTGTGTAGTACTACACTTAAGGTGGTAGAAAATGAAAAAGACCTGGGAGTAATTTCGCAGTCAGATATAAAGTTTTCTGAGCAATGTAGACAGGCTGCTAGGGCAGGTCATGGGGTTTTGTCAATGATATATAGGAATTTTGCTAGCAGGGAAAAGGAGGTGATTGTCCCTCTGTATAAGGCAATGGTCAGGCCACGCCTTGAGTACTGCGTACAGGTCTGGAGGCCTCATTTTAGGAAGGATGTAGATTTGCTTGAGCGTGTACAGAGAAGAGCAACACGATTGGTGAGGGGAATGAAGGGATCCTCTTACCAAGAGAGGCTTAAGTTCTGCAAATTGCAGTGGCTGGAGACTAGGCACCTGCGCGGTGATCTGATTGAGGTCTATAAGTCCTTGAATGGGTTGAGTAAACTGAATTCTGATGGGATCCTCCCACTTGTTCAGAATACGAACCTACGGGGACATAAGTTCAAATTAAGAAAGGATAGATGTAGAATAGATGCGCGGAAATTTGCCTTTAGCCAGCGGGTGGTTAATTGCTGGAACAAACTTCCATCTGTCGTTGTGGAAGTTGATAGGTTAAATAAATTTAAGGAGGAACTGGACAGGCACATGGAGGGTATGGTGTGATTTTTTTTTTTTTTTTTTTTTTTTTTTGGCTGATGCTGCATAAGCTCCTACACTTGCTTTCTTGCATCAAGTGCCACTACTACTACTACTACTACTACTACTACTACTACTACTACTACTACTACTACTACTATTTCTCTGTACAATTGTTCATTGTACTCATTCAAGTCATTAGTCCTATAACACACTCCTACTCTTATTTTTGCTTTCGCAGTGCTTATGTGACACCAAACTGACTCAACAGTGCACTGTTCATCTATATCAGCTGGATGCACTTCTTTTGATTTTATGTTTTTCTTAATTAACGGCACGACACTTCCTCCCTTCCTATCCTGTCTATCCTTTCTGTACACATTGTACTCCCCAAATTCCAGTTTGCATTCCTTATATCTGCGTGACACCACGTCTCTGCTATCCCAACAATATCCATCTCTGATGTCTTGACCAACCCTTCAAATTCATCAAATTTATTTACTATACTTCTAGCATTGGTATACATGCAAGCATATATGCAGCTGTTCCTATTCCTAGTTACCCTGACACATCCCATATACCCACCTGTTTCACGATGACTGCCATCAGTCCCTGAAACCCCCAGCACCCCTCGCTCCAAGTCGCTACTTATTCTAATATAATAAGTTGATACTAACAGAGTCATCTCGTGCGTGTCTGTTTTTCAGCTGACAGTGAATATAATAGAATGTCTAGTTACCCACAATATCGTCATGCCAAGAAAGCGCTTTCGCGAGTCGACTTGAAAATTGCTAGAAGGAGAGAGCGTACACTTCATTCCCAATGTGTGTTTAGTTGATATCGAACGTAGGACATTTTTTAAAAATGTAATTTTTGTGTTATACTCACTCTCAATAATATGTGAATTGTTTTTAAAATTTAACAAGCCACATTACAGTGATATCGAATGGAAGATTCCATTCCAAGCTAAAAATAATTAAAAATTATTTAAGGTCGTTCGTCCATTTCTCAGGAAAGACAAAAAAAGAAAAAGACCAAAAGGGCTGAAAAATAAAAATTCTAGCCTTTCGCTATAAATTTTTTTGTAACTACAGCCAAAAGGGCTAGAAATATTTTTTAATTATCTAAACAACGTTTGTGTGCAATAATTGCTTTAATAATATGTAAATGTATGTGATTATTGGTTCCTATTATTATTTATTGGTACAAATAATAAGGCATATATCCAGTGAAATTTTTTAATTGACTTTGGAGCTTTCGAGGCTGAACATGCCTCTTTCTCAACAATTTTTTTTTTGTTGAAACAATATTGTTGATTAATGTATTAAATATTATTCATATTTAACATTTTTGTTCAGTATAATATAAAATTATTTAATTATTTCTTAGTTACTGTAAAAATTTAAAATATAAAAAATCACTATTACAAAAACACCCCGTATAATTTTCACAAACCCCAGTGCCCACAAGTAATCCTTGAACAAGTTCTTGGGGCCCGCTGTGTACGTATCTAACCTAGCAAGTTTTTAACTAATACTGCATCATGCATCATATATCTGAAGTGTCACTTAGTAAGCGAGCAAGGTCTAGATAGATTGGTGCCTCTTAATTTAAAATACAGTAGTTGGATTTTGAATTAAAAAAAAAAAAAAAAAACTATTTACGAATGATTAAAGTGCAAATTCTGAGCTCTTAGAATTAGTTATAGAAAAAATGGAGTTGGGTATCAACAAGTTTTAGTAATACAGAGGGCGCTTTGGTACTAACAGAGTCATGTCGTGCGTGTCTGTTGTGCAGCTGACTGAAATGTGTTTATTTTGATGTAAATGTACGTGAATTTTATAAAAACAAATCTCATATTTGTCATGTGATATGAAACGAGGATGTGGCACGTTTCATATGTAAGTGTTTGTGTTTTATGAAATGGGGGACTTAGGAAATAAACTGAAGAATTATTTACCCTCTTTCAGTAGTAATGCCCTTCGACTTATATTCAAAACCTTGTTCTGTGCGTTATTGATAGTGTGTAACTTTGAAAATGTGTTAACATCTTTTGAGGCTAACTGTTCCAGGTTACTTATGGGGCAGTTTATTTGTTCTGATCCAATAATCGATTCCGTCACTCAACAGCCTAAAGGATGTACAAAACAGAACAAGGCAAAAGTAAACTGCACTACTGCGGATGGTATTACATGTTTACCGGGTACTGGAATAAATGAAACAATGTTTACTCTGGACATCCCATGTCAGTATACAAATGGATATTCATTTGAAACTGCTCTTCTGCTCTCAATTTTTCTAGGAATGTTTGGGGTCGACAGGTTTTATCTTGGCTATCCAGCAATAGGATTGGTGAAGTTATGTACCTTAGGTTTCATGTTTCTTGGTCAGTTGGTGGATATCATTTTGATAGCTCTGCAGATTGTTGGACCTTCAGATGGTTCACATTATGTAATAAATTACTTTGGGCCTAGATTAATATATCTGAAAGCGGATAATAATACATACGTTGTTCCTCAAGACGACTGGTGACATTAAGAGTTTTAGTATGTGATTTTGTATATGATTTGTAAGAATGTATAGATTTTTTCGAGAAAAATAACAAATTTATCTAGAATTGCTTATTAAACCAGTATTACCTGAAAAATAACCCCGGAAACCAATATACTCCTTAATAATGCTTAATTCCAGTACTAGAATTAAGTAGTTAATTTTGAAGACGTCTGATTGATTTTAATAGGAGATATATTAAACTGCCGTTCTTAAGATTTGTGAATAACGTGTAATTATAGTTGTATAAATATTAAATCAATTTTCAGGCGAAGAACTTTTTGTATTTGAATATCATGTGCCATAGTCTGATTTTTCACTGGGATGTGAATATGTGATAAATTTCTGGCCAGTGCCATGTTTTCTTCCATAAAATTATTTATGGAGTAATAGTCTAAAACATTTAGAATTAAAAATTAAACAATTTCCTATGAATAGTGTTACTGTATATGCCCATTCAAGTTTTTTTTCCCATATCTGCTTTTTTTTTTTTTTTTGCGCTAATATTTTGTTATTATTATGATATATTAAACATGATATAAGGATTCATTTTGCTATTCTCCAACAAAGAAAGTATTCAAATATGTATTTGAAAATAAATGTATATTTGAATAATTTGGTATGCTAAATTTAGTTTTGATATGGTAGTCAGGGTTGTTTAGGTGTGTTTTCTTATTTGCCTTCTGAAAATAAGTCTTCTTTTTTTACTTCCATTACCAAAATCACCATATTCCTAAAGAAAAAAAAAGAAAAAAATTACAGTTTCAAAAGTTAATTTGGACCTTGTGAGTCCATCTGATTTAGACCTTTTTTCCCCTCTTAAAAGTGATTATCTGGTTTGCTTTTAGCACACTTAGTGAATAATTGGTGCATCTTAGTCCAGTATAGGAATAAGTTGGAACATACTTCATTTTTGTTCTTTGCTCTATAGAATATTGTATGTATTATATTTAATTTTTTTTTTTTTTTTTTTTTTTCAAAAATTGAGATACAATATTAAAGAAACAGATGGGTGACAATCAGCAATCACTGTGAATTAAACACTCATGTATTACTTAGACATTACCTAAGCTAACAAACTCTAATTAACATTGAGAATTTTGATTTGCAGTGATTGCCACAGCTACATAAACATGACAGATGAAAATAACAGTGCTGAGTGTTGCTTCTCTTTTCAATATATTTGATATTTTTTTAAATGAAGAGAACTTTTACAAATCGTATAGAAAACTGAACACTATTACTTTCCAGATTGACAGTATAAGACTATTTCTTTTTGTTTGGTGCACCTATTTCCAATATGTAAATATTGATACCCTTTATAAACAATAAATCAAAATTATCCATAGACTTTGGGGTTTTTTTTGTTTATAACTAAGTTATTTCTGGAAGTTCATATCATAATTTACATTTTACAAATGTATTTCTGACACTTAAAGAACATATATTAATGCATATGAAGAAAATAACTGTAAAAGGAAAAAAAATTATAGAATTTATATTGTTACAATAAAAAAAAAATACTGAAGTGCAATATTTACTATATTCAGTTCTTTGTAATTTTTTTTTTTTTACTAATGCACTCTAAACATCAAATTATATACAAAAAATTTATCTGTATATATAGCATAGAATTCATGTCTGCCTACATTGGGACACTACACTTGTAACTCCCTGCAGATTAAATTTATTTTTTTCTGATGGAGGAACTGTTATAAATTTCAGATACTTTATAAATAACACTTTTATGAGCCTAAAAAAATATTCATATATGGGCCTCTATAGAGGATACTTAGGGGAGGGAGATTTTGAAATAGTGATGTGCAAAACACTAATCTGAGGCTGGTTGCTTTCTTATTTAAAAAACATATAAATCATTATAGCATGTATTGCAACATACTTTGTTGACTATGAACTACATTTGAAATTCAGAATATCTAGGATATCCAGCCTAGGTAAATTATGAAAATAAAACTTACCACTGAAAATTCATTGTGAAGAACCTTTTATTTAAAGTTTAATTCATATAATTGTAATATGCTTGAACTTTTTAAAATTCAGTCTGTCTTATCTCTCAGAACTGTTAGCCAGTAGTGTCTATTGTATCAGACAACACTGTACACTTTCTATTTAAAACCTTCACTCCTTTCTTTTGAAAACTATAACAGATTTTTTTTCCTCCCTGTTTAAAAAATTAATACCATTAGGGAAACCCTAAAGAATCAAGAAATACACGCGATGACTCATTAGCCACACGTAGCTTGTGAACTCTGCATTGTGGATACCTGTACTGCATTCTGAAGCAACCACTTATAAGCACCCAATTTAAAATATAATATAATTAAAGCAATAGAACTGTGCTGGGAGTCATCACAAATGTGCCAAATTGAAGTGTGCCAAATTTTGGACCCTTGTTTAAGCTCAAATTTGACTCTGCAAATGCCTAGCTTCCTTACACCTTTACTAATAATAAATCATTGTTGCATCTTAGCTCATGTTATGTATCTGTATGGTAGTTGTACTGGAACATACTTAAATTTTGTCTTTGCTAACGAACATGCACACAATAAAAATACTATGTGCATTAGTTAAAATCGTCGATTATATTAGATAATTCACTTAATTGGAGGGAAACAATAATAGTATTTTAACAAATGTATTTATGTTCCTATTTAAGAATGGAAGCTGAATTTTGATAATTAGTATTATTATTGACAAATGATGCAAGCTTGTATACTGTCAGCCAAAAAAAAAAAAAAATTATCTACTTCATATGCCCATTCCTTCTAATAACACTAGCCAACAAAAAATATTTTTTGTCGTACCTTTGCAATGAAAATATGTGATTCTGGAAGAAATAAACGTGCTGATTCTGAAAATCACCATAAAAAGTCTCTGTCACGTCTACATCAAAAGATGTACCAACATTTAATGCTAAAATAAAAGAATATATCCTTTTTATAATTCAAACTTGAATTATATGTATAATTCAAGTTTGTAATACAAATGTAAAAAAATATACGTTCTCTATAACTCATTTAACTTTGAAAAAAATATCATAAATCATAGCAAAATAGTTTTATTTCAATAATATATAATCAACATACCTGTAATTGTCCTTAAAAATGTTTGCTACTAATGTATTCCGGCTTACTCTCTCTCTCACAAGGAACCAGCTGTAATCCCTTATCATTACAGGGACCCAACGATCTTGGTAATGCTTTTCCATCGTGGAAATATCTTGATGAAACCGTTCCAATTGTGCATCACTCACATCTCCCAGATTTTTGGGGAAAAATTTTAGATGGAAATGGAGAAAATGAATTTTCAACGACATTCGACAGTCCATGTTTTTGTAGCACTCGAGTAAATTAGACACCAACATTTCATAGTTTTCTTCTTTCCTATTATCCAAAAAATCATGTACTACCATCTTAAATGATCGCCAAGCTGCCAGTTCAACCTCCTTTAACTGGGTTTCAAACACATCATCTTTCAAGAGTTTTCTAATTTGGGGTCCTATGAAAATCCTTCCTTAAGTTTGGCCTATGTTAAATTAGGAAACACAATTCCCAAGTATGCAAATTC
Organism: Mastigoproctus giganteus; assembly: GCF_048544385.1. NCBI lineage: Eukaryota > Metazoa > Arthropoda > Arachnida > Uropygi > Thelyphonidae > Mastigoproctus > Mastigoproctus giganteus. Next base: position 196,219,639 of record NC_143579.1, read on the forward strand.
GTTACTTTCTTTATCTATTCCTGCGCGAAAGTTTTCATCAATCCAAGTTTGATGTGCAGGGGTGGAAGAAGAACCTTGTTTGATTGCACTAAAAGAATATATTTTACATTACATTGTCCTGGTATGAACTCTTCCTTCTTGTCCCAGCGTTGCACAACATAATGTTCTTCTGTCACACGGCCGTTCCACAAACACAGAAAACAACAATATTTTGTGAAACCCCCCCCTACAGACCAATAACCATAGGATCACTGCATATGTTCCAACCATAATCCTGGTATTTTATAGCGTGTAGAACCTTAGACATGCTTTCATGACTTTCTTTAAGTCTAACTGAATAAAACACAGGAACTGATGGAAATTCAATGCCATTATGAAGCAAAACTGCTTTTAAACTTATATGAATAAACGCCATTCATCTGAATTATGCACGACTCCTAGTTCTTTCAGAAGTCGAATAATGTCTTTGCAAAAACACATACTGTCCTGCGCAAAATATTTCAAAAACTTTTCCTACCATAAGGGTTGTGGGCCACACCCTCCTACTCTCGAGGGGCTGTTTATGTTTGGAGGATATATTTACAACCCTGAGAACATGCAACGATCAGTTAATACTTGTAAAACCTTGACACAGCCTGCAAAAATCCTCACCAAAAATGCTATGTGGGCTCATTTCAAATTGTAAATTGTTGCATCGGAATTTGATCCTAAAAACCACAGGTCTGATTATGTTTATCACAAGAAAATCGAGGCCAGAATTAATTTCTAAAATTAAGAGAATTAGCTTATATCTGTTAAAATAAATCAATATGTCATACATTACTGGCTAGATTATGCAAAATTGGCATATTTTGGTAAAACTTAACTTCCCCTATATTTAATAACTGTGATGTGATGTGAAATTATCATGGTGATTTTCGAAATCTACTTACAAAACTTGGTTAAAAACAGCATTTAAGTTCTTGGAGGTAAAAATCGTGTTGGCTAGTATTATTCCCAATGGAACTAAGTACATACTGCAAAAGTTTTGATCACTTACTTTTTATAAACAAAGGTCAGCTTATTTTAAAACTTCACTCAGCTAGTAATATATAAACCTTTGGATATTAGATACATTTCAATATAACAATTTAAATTTGCTTAATGCTTGATTTTCTGTCAAAATTTCTAGGACATGATATTGTGACAATATTTAATTCCTTCTTGCAAACTAGTAGAAAATTTTAAACAAATACTTGTATATTTGTAATATTATTTAATGGTACATAATTTCAAGTTTCATAAAAAAATTAGCAGAAAAATTGTCTTCATTAGGTGGTACAAGAAAGAGCCCAAACCCTGGGAATCTCCTGCATAAATCAGCACAGTTAGTAGCTCTGTTTATATTATGTTTCTTAGATGACAAAAACAGCATTTAAGTCCTTGGACATAAAATTTGTGTTGGCTAGCATAATTTGTTCCATCCTTTATATTTATTCAAACTATGCACTTTCACAACAGTTGGTATACCAACAATCATGTATGCCGACTAAAGGCAAATTTCTGTAAATCTGTCCTACAAATATTGTTTTTCAGTTTTAAATTGGTTCTCTTGCATGTGTCATATAAGAAAGAGTAAAGATTCTGTCAACATTTTAGTTTACTTAACCCTTTTAAAGCATTATACGCTTCACTCATGTCACCATGTAGATACTTGGTTTCCAGATGCAGCAGTTTACAGAAACACCCAGTGTTCTGTGAGGTCTTCAAACCTGTATGCAGTATTCCAGACGTAGCCTAATCATTGCTTTATACAATGGAATAATCACATCTTTGTCCTTACAGACAAATTTCCAATACATTATCAACAGAAATCCTATGAACTGTGCTAGCAACCTGTCTGCACTTCTCAGAGAACTTTGTCAGACTATACAGCCTCTAAGTCTCTTTAATCATTGTCAATTATCTTGAGTTTAGTGCTGTTGAATGGTATGTTATTTTATGATTACTGTTACTGAAATGCTGTACTTCAAATTTATAAATATTAAACTTCAGTTGTCAGCTTTCAACCCATCTGTGTAGCTTGTCTAGATCTGCTTGAAACGGCTATCCAGATTAATGCTGTTATTAACCCACCACCAGCAAACTTATACATTAAACTTGAAATATATTGGTATCATCATCATTCTACTCTTCTGCTTGGCATGGGTTGAGTCCCTATTTAGATATTGTCCTCCATTGTTTTCGACCTCTTGAATCTTGCATCATTTTTCCTTTAGGCATTGGAGCCATTTTCTTTTGGGTCTTCCTGGTGGTCTCTTATCTCCAATTCTTCTTGTCGGTACTACATTAGGCAGCCTGTGTTGTTTCATCTGGTTATATTGAAATATATCTGTGGTACCCCACATTAGTCCACGAAGGGCAGTGGCTATTTATAACCACTATCTCCTACTACAGCCGTCCTTTTATCCAGAGGTGAAACTATAAATTCTGTCCCTGCATTTCCATATGGCTCTCAAAGAATCTTTACACACCGTAAAGAATTACCCAACAACCCCTGAACCTTTGCTCCCAACCCCCTGCATTTGCAGATCTGACAGTATAGTGGTTTTTCCACCACTTTTATCTGTAGTAATAACTTGCCCTTAATGCGACACCACTCCATATGCAATAATCATTCATGTGGAACAATATCAAAGGCTTTACTGAAATCTAAGTACAGTAAACTCCCATCATAACGCTCCTGTGCATAGTGCTGTCCCACTTATAAAATTCTTTTCTTCTGGTCCTCATGATTAATCCTATTGAGGTACTGTGCATTTTTTAACGGCTACTATCTTTTGAAGTGCTTTCTCACATATCTTTTTTTGTAAGGAATACATCCATATATATATATATATAACCTTCCTCCTGATTTTTATGTCTGGGATAGGGATCTTGTTGACTACATTCTGGGAATTGTTAATCATACGGTTTGTTTACTTCGTAGAAATCATTCCCAGTGCTGGTAACATTTATTTCATATTTAACTCAAAATCAAACGTAGATAAACTGCTCTTCACAACTTAGTGTATAGCTATTACATTCACACATGCTCTCCTCAGTTTTTATTTTATTTTTTTTAAATTCAATACCATTTGTCTGCTTTCCTTACTGGTATAGTAATTAGTATATTTTGCATACGGCATCAATCAATTTCATTAATATTACATTACTACTACATTTATCACGTTCATACAGTAATTTAATGAGATGTTTTAAAATTTTTCATTCTTTTTAAGCAAAAAAAAAAAGGTGGGGAGGTTGAAGGTGCCAAAAAAGAAACCGTAATGCTTTAAGCAAACAACCATTGTTTCATAAACACTGCATAAAAAAAAAAAAAAAAAAACCCTAAAAATCAAATGTTATCTATCAAAATATTGTTTAAAAATGAAAAATAGCCTCCGAAAAGGGATCCCACTTATGATGCTTTCCTGTTTACTGGTCCTCTTGGGAACCAATCCCTTCAAAAGCACTATAACAGGAATTTATATATATGATGTCAAAATTATTCTTTGAATAATCTGAATAATTTAGGTCATTCCTCTAGACTAATTATTTCTTTGTGATGACCAATCTAATCAGGTTGGTCAGACTTGATCTTCCTTTAACAAATCTATGCGCTCCTATCAAGATGACTTTGCATTTCTTATTGAATTATTGACTGCATTATTTCCCTGCAAAGACATCAACACTAACATTTAGTAAATGCATTAAATGATTTCAGAATGCACAGTGAAATATCCAGAATGTATTTACACTGAAACTTGCAGCTCTGTAATTATCCACTTCATTCTTGTGAACAGGCAAGGCCTTTGGACATCTTCAACTTTAGCGTGTAGCCCATGTTTTTTTCTGCTCCTTTTAATGTAATTGGATAGATTCCCTCATCCCCAGATGACCCATTTACTTTTAGCTGCAACAGTTTCTCTTTCAGTTATCATAAAATTAATTAGCTCTTGATTAGTATTAGATAACATCTGATATTCCTGCCATAAAAATCTCATGAGTGAATGAAAATGCAAAATACTTATTTAGTTTGTCAGCAACCTGTATAGGATCATCAGTTGCTATGCCATTCATGTCAACTGAACCAATGTTGCTGCATCTCTTTCCTTCTAGTAAAGAATAAGCAAAGAATTCTGTGTGCTCTTAGCCAAAGACGTTTCATAATCTCCCTTAGCATACCTAACATCTGAGTAACATGATTACAAACTAATTTGTTTGTATTTAGTCTGGTTTGCAACCAAATCAAATTGATTTGGTTGCAATTCTGTTATGTTCATTTGTGTTTTTTTCCATGCTGTTGATATAAATAACATAGAATTATTTTCTGTGTAAATAGCAAAAGAGAATAATGTATGTAGTTATTGTGGGTTTTAATATTTTTAATAATAGCCCTTTTTTCTTTTTTTTCTTTTCCTTTTTTTTTCTTTTTTTTGATAGCTCTTTTTTGCAGTTTGAAATACAATTTTTTTATTATGTGTGAGTGAAAAATTATGCATGTACAAAAATATCAAAATAAAACTGTAATTACAACTGTATTCATATTTTAGGGACTGTTTTTAATAGTCCTTAGATCAATAGTTTATTTTTTAATTGAGTAAAAATTTAAATATACTCTAAAGTAACTACAGACTTTAGTTACTTGGTAAATTTCAATGCGTTTAAGTGGCAATTTCTTGAATTGATTTCTTCAGTTTTTACCGAAAATGTTTTTTTAAATTTTATTTTTTATTTTTTGAAAGGCATTATGTTATGTGTCATTGTTGGGTGGATGAACAGTATAGTTTTAAAGTGAAAAAAATTGAGGTTTTTTTTTGGCAGCATTGAAAAGGGTAGAATGAAAAAATGAAAGGTTGGATTTTACTTGTTGGCCTCTATTTTAATAGGTATATCACAGTGATATACCTATTAAAAATTGTACCTTAAAAATGTTTAAAAAATATATATATATATATATAAAAGGTATACTCACAGATTAAGATTTAATATAATTTAGTTGATGACCATATCTTCCTGATTTATTTTTTATTTTTATTTTTTTTTTTATGAGAACCCCAAACACGAGAGGTATTAGAACCTATAGTACTTAGTACCGTGCTTGGGTTGGAGGTTGAGAAGACGAAAGAAGATATTTGTTGATATTGGACTTGAACTTCTGTAGATTGTAATTTTCAGGAAATACGTATGAAGGAAGGTTGTTCCAGAAAACAGCAGTTGAATAAATAAATGAGGAAGATTTCTTAAGAATATAAAAATATTTTTATTTAATAAGAATTTTCAATTTGATCTATAGAATTCTTTAGTCTGTATGTTGTAAATAATTAAAAAAAAGTAAAGTTAATACTAGGCTCCAATCAAATGTAAAGCATTGATCTTTTTTATTCTAATAAAAGTATCAAATGCTGACGTGTTGTTTTAATAAAAAATGTTACTTGGATTTTATAAATAACTAATTATTAAATAATTAATAAATGCATTAAATGATTTCAGAATGCAAAATGAAATATCTAGAATAGTAATTAAAAAATTAAATTTAGATGTATTTATGCCATTTAGTTACACCGAATTTAAATTTGATAACAGAATGCTCACATTTGCAGATATTATATTTGGTTTGTAGCATAGTACTTCTTGAAATCACTTTGATCTTTAATGTTTGATATTTTCTGTTTCTGTCAATAAATATATGGTGTCAATTAAATGCTCCAAGTGGAAAAATCAAAAGAACTTTTATTAGAAGATACAGCAATTTTGTGATGGAAAGAAATTTGATAAGCATAATTGAATTCTAGCAATTATTGTTCTATCATAAGAAAATAATTGACACATTGGACAGACAACTTGTGTGATTGAGACCCACTAATTTAAAAAGTTACTTTAAAAAAATTTAATTATACACAAGTACACAAGATTACACAAGTTGTCTGTGCAACATGTCATAGTATCAAGTTTCGAAACAATAAGATTTCCATAATGTTTTTTATATGAAGAAAATAATTGGATGATTACCTGTGCATTTCAGCATGCATAAGTTCTTAAATTAAATATTACAGTTTTCTGTTTTACAGTATTCATTTTGAAATCAGTGAATTATAAAAGAAATGGTAAAATGTTATAATCATGGTAACCTATTTTGTAGTTAAAAGCATATTTGAACCATGGGGAATAGTGACAAGGGGTCAGATTTCCCCTAACCTATTCAGAATGTTAATTGATTATCATTAGACTAGGATGATCTTTGATTGGTGAAATACATGGTCAAAGTCTTCCCATTCTATAAAGGAGGTGTGATAGAGGTGACAGGAAACTATTCACATGAGTTTGACACCTGCAGTGGATCACATCATGGAGCCTGTGGTTAGGGATACAACACTGAACCATCTTGATGAGAATGATATCCATAATCAGCATGGGATCATGAACAGAGGATATTTTGCTTTACCAATCTGTTAAATTACTATGACAGTCACAAATCAGTTAGATGCAAGAAAAAAACTTTGCTGTTATTTACCTTGATTTTAGAAAAACTTTTGATATGGTTTCACATGAAAGGTCATTATATAAACTTGAAACAATTGGGATTACTGGTAAGATCTTACATTTGATCATAAGCTGGCTGGAAAACAAGAAATAGTGAGTTGTATGAATGTTTATTCTTCGAGGCAAACCAGTATTGCAATTGAAGGCCCTCAGGGATCAGACATTATGTCCCTCCTATTTCCAAACTGCCTTAATGACATTGAAAAGAATGTACAAGGAAAGCTGTCAAAGTTAGCTTCCTTGTACTGGTTAAAATAACTTAGATTGGTTGCAGATTTAGTCTAAAAAAAAACATTAGCTAAAGTTTAACTTCTAATTGTAAGATTTTACAGCTGAGGAACAAAAATCCTACTTATAAGGAAGAGATCAACACCTAAAAATAAACTGGGAAAAAAAAGACATGTAAGATATGAAATCCACCATGTAGTGTAAAGATGCTGCTGGGAAGGTACAGAGTGCTCTACCTATAATTTATAGGACCTCTGCAAGTAGAGAGAAGGATTCATATAAGAATGAGACTGTATTTGTTATATTCCTTTCAAATCTGGAGGCCAGACCTAAACAAAGGCAGAACTTTAGAGTGCAGTGGTGGATGGCTAAAAAAAAAGTGAAACTGACACACATTGAAAAAAATAAAAGTAAATACTCTTTTGTATTTTTTACTAATTTAATATTTGTTTTTTTTATTTATAATCAGAATTATAGATGATTAAATATTATGTAATGCAGTTGTATTCATAAGTCAGCCGAATGAAGCAGAGGTAAAGTTTGCCACTTTCAAACTGGCTCTCATTGCTTACCTATAATAAAAAATCCACACATGCACGTAGCAACTCTTGGGAACTTTTCTAATGGCCCAGATGAGTTATTTGCCAGAACAATATTAGCTTCAGTTTTTCTAGTCTTATATGCTTTTGTTAATGCTTATTCACAGTGAACAGATAATTATTTATTAAAATTTTAAAAAAATACTTTATTTTGTCACTGCCACATAATGATAAACTTGAAATGAAATAAATATTCAGACCCTTACCAGATTTAAATATTGTGTAAAAGTAATGTTCTAATGAAAAAAATAGGTTTTTTTATTTTTTTAATTTTTTTTATTTTTATACAACTGGCATTACCAGTTGAAATCACCAGTGGCTGTTACTGCTAGAGAGAGAGTTCAAAGAAAGGTGACCAGATTATTAGCATTAGCATTAGTAAAGGCACATGATTCAAGAAAGCAAGCTTAAATAGCATCAGCCAAAAAAAAAAACAAAAAAACCTTCTTATTTCATCTATCCACTCGCTCTAAATGTTTGTCTAGTTCTGCTCTGAATCTATTTAATCTATCAACTTCTACAATAACAGATGGAAGTTTGTTCCAACAATCAACCACACACTGGCTAAAGGCAAACTTCTGCACTTCTAACTTACAATTGTCTTTCCTCAATTTGAATTTATTTCCTCTCAGATTATTCTGACCAAGAGGAAGAATCCCATCAGCACCGAGCATGCTCAAACCATTTCCATTCAAGGCTTTATACACCTCAATCAGATCACCTTGCAGGTGCCTGGTCTCTAGACACTGTAATTGCAAAACTTAAGCCTTTCTTTGTAAGAGCAACCCTTTGTTCCATTCACTAATCTTATTGTCCTTCTCTGTACTCGTTCCAGCAGCTCTTAAAACGAGGCAACCAGACCTGTATACAGTACTCAAGGTGTGGCCTGACCATTGCCTTATACAAGAGGATAATCACTTCCTTATCACTGCTAGAAAAATTCCTGTATATCATTGACAAGACACCATGAAATACCCTTGCAGCCTGTCTGAACTGCTCAAAAAACTTCATATCTGCCTGCACAGTTACCCCAGGGCCTTTTCATTCTCTACCACTGTCAGTGTAGTATCACACAGTTGATACATTACTCTGGGGTTACTGCTATCCATATGCAGTACTTTACATTTGTCGATGTTAAACTTCAGTTGCCACCTCTCAGGCCATCTGCTCAACTTTTCTAGATCCTGTTGCAGCAGCGTACTGTCATTAGTGTCATTAACAAGCCTGCTGACCTTCATATCATCTGCGAACTTGGACATTAAGCCTGATATACCATCATCAATATCATTAATAAATACAGAAAACAACAATGGACCCAACACTGAACCCTAGGGGACTCCACTAATAACATTAGTCCACAAAGAGCAGTGTCCATTGATTACCACTCTCACTCTTCTCCCACTCAACCATCCCTTTATCCATAGCAGCAGTTTGCTCCAATGACACACTACTCCAATTTGTACAGCAGTCTTCCATGTACAACAGTATCAGAAGCCTTTCTAAGATCCAAAAACAGTATATGATATCAAAATTATTCTTTGCATCCAGTTCCTTTATGACCACATCATAGTATCTAATCAAATTAGTCAAACAAGATGTCCCCTTCACAAAGCCATGCTGTGTTATAGCTCGGACACAGCATGGCTTTGTTAAAGGGAAAGCCATGCTGTGTCCGAGCTATAACTGAAGTCTTCTCTAGACGATCCCCCAGTGCTTCTTAACTAGTGCCTCCATTAATTTCCCTGGAACAGAAGTTAAACTAACAGATCTGTAATTACTTGTGTTGCCTTTTGATCCTCCTTTGGGAATTGGGGTCACATTTGCACATCTCCAGTCCATGGGTAGCTCCCCCGAGTCCAAGGAAGCTTTCATAATTATGGCTAAGGGTTTGCTTATTTCCTTTGCTGCCTCCTTTAATATAACTGTATAGGTCCCATTCACCCCAGGTGCCTTTCTTATGTTTATCTTCAACAATTTTTGCTTCACTTTGCTCTTAATTATTACAAAGTCATCTAGCTCACTGCCAGAGTTTGATTCACCTCTGGCATTCCCCTCCCTGAATAACTCCTCACCATGCCTCCATAGCCAGGTGGGCAGGAGCAGCAGTGCGTAGCATACGCTTCTTGATTAGACCGGGGTTTGAGCCCGTGACCACCAAATACGGAGGATGCGGAAAGGTCAGGGAATGACTACCACATATCCCTGGAGCAATATGGCCTTAGTTGCTAATGCTCCTAAAAACCAAATAACAACAACATAAATACTCATGTGTGAATGTAGATGCAAAATACTCACTTAGTTTGTTAGTTACCTGGGCAGGATCATTAACAGTTGAACCATCGATATCAAGTGGACTAATCAGATTCATCCCCTTCCTTTTAGAATTACAAAAGTAAAGAAATTTTTGCTGTTTTTCTTTGCATCCTTTGCCAAAGATTTCTTTTAATGTGCCTTTGCCTGCCTAACCCACTTTGTGACTTGGTTACAGACTAGCTTATATCTATCATAGGCTTCTGTGTCACCCATTAATTTATATGTATCCCATGCATTTTTCTTCTCTGCCACATCTCATTAGTTCTTCTGACACCATTTAGACCTAAACCTTGAACAATATTTCTTAGTTGGTATGAAAAGCCTAGCAGAATCCAAGATTAATTCTTTGAATGCTTCCCATTTTGAATTTGCTGTTAGTAACATCATCAGTTGGTTCCGCCGTATAGAATTTAAATACTGTCTCAGACCTCCATAGTCACCTTTACGAAACCAAAAACCCTTCCCTTTACCCCTGATGGTAGTTAACTCTTTGAGTAAATCTCACTTCAGTACACTGTGATCACTGCCACCTAGTAGTTCCTTTATCTGCAGATTCTTAATGCATGAAGGATCATTACTGATAACCAGATCAAGAGTATTACTCCCTCTAGTTGCCTCCCGAACGTGCTGCTTTGGAAAACAATCATCCAATAAATCCACAAAAGTCTTGCTAGTGTTGTGAGTGACCAACCCACAAATTCCAGTTAATATCTGGAAAATTAAAATCCCTCATTATAAATCAGTGTATCCCCCCCATACACCGATTTACTGGCCCACTTTATTTCTTTGTACAGTTGTTTATTATACTCATCACAGTCATTAGGCCTATAACACACTTCTACTATCAATTTTGCTTTCCCAGTGCTTATGTCACACCAAACTGACTCAACCCTGCACTACACTGTCCTGCCATGTTGACTGGCTGTACTTCCTTGGATTTTATGTGTTTCTTAACTAATAGCATAACCCCTCCTTTCTATCCTTCCTGTACACATTGTACTCCCCAAATTCCATTTCAGCATTCCTTATATCTGTGTGACACCACGTTTCTGATATCCCAAAAATATTTGCCTTTGATGTTTTGACCAAGACCTCAAATTCATCAAATTTATTTACCAAACTCCTAGCATTGGTGTACACACAAGTATACATGCACCTGTTCCTATTCTTAGCTACCCTCACACAGCCCAAGTATTTACCTGGTCCGCAATGACTCCCACCATTCTCTGAAATCCCCTGCATCTTGTTTTCCAGGCTGCTGTTCATTTCAATAGAAGCAGTGAAGGATCACTTTCATCTTTGTCAGTGGCTACTGTTAATCTATTAGTCTTTGTATCCCCCCAAGCTAGCAGTTTTCCGACCCACTTAACACTGCCTCAATAGCATCAGCAAATATTCTTGCACACTTTCTATTTAAGTGTACTCCATCCCTGTAGAAGTATTCTTGCTTGTTAACAAGCACAGACCAGACTGAGTAATATTTCTACCCCTTGAGCCTTGCACAATCTCCCCAGGGCTGAATTGATCAACAAGGCTCTCATCATATACTCCTTTCTTTTGTGTCTCGGCAGAATTGCAGACACTTTCAAATTCAACCTTAACTCTTGGCTTTTTTTCAACATTGACCTGTACTTGTTAAGTAATTCTGCTAGTTATTGTTATTTTGGTTTTTAAGAGCATTAGCAACTAAAGCCATATTACTCCGGGGATATGCAGTGGTCATTCCCTGACCTTTCCACATCCTCCGTATTTGGTGGTCATGGATTTGAACCCTGGTCTAATCAAGAAGCATGTGCTACGCACTGCTGCTCCTGCCCACCCGGCTACGGAGGCGCCAATTCCGCTAGTCTCCTACTCTTAATATCATTAGTGCAATGTGCAACAATATTACCTTTTGTGCCCTTAAAAGATGATATCTGCTCTTTAATGTCATCAACCGTTGCCCCTGGCAGGCATACCCTGGTCCTGTTCCATCTATCAGATTGAGGAGTTCTTATCAATACGCATATAAAGAATGGTTCAAAAGTTGTGGATTGCAAATTTTGGCAGCTAGATATAAGGTCTTGATAGGGAGATCGGTAAAATGAAAAAGAGAGGTAGGAAAAGAAAGAACCAGTAGATAAATACGAAATCTTAGAAAGTAACAGAAAGCTGGATCTTGTAAAGATCACCTTTTGGCCTGCATTTTGTAGAAAATTGGTATAAATTTACCTTCCAGTGTGGTTAAGTCAACTTTTTGGAAAAGTATGAATAATTAGGTTTTTCTTGGGGGGGGGGGTAAAACAGGTGCAGAAAAGTTCACATCCTTGCTCATTTTTATAGACAAACTTGGAGGGAATGGATAGATTAAAAGGGGAAGGGATTTTTTTTTGCCAGATTCTGTATATGCTTACTTTTTTGCATAATTTTCCACTACTTATACTATATTAAACATCAACCCTGTTATATCTTCATCAATATCATTAATAAATACAGAAAACTACAATAGGTCCAGGGGACTATGCCCTTGGGATTCCACTAATAATATTATTCCCCAAAGAGCAGTATCCATTGATAATAACTCTCTGTCTTCTTTGACTCAACCATCCCTTTATCCACAACAGCAACTTGCCCTTAATGCTACACTGCTCCAATTTGTATAGCAGTCATTATGTGCAACAGTATCAAAAGCTTTCCTGAATTCCAAGTATATAACATCAAGATTATTTTTTGCATACAGTTCCTTTGTGACCACATCATAGTTGTTGTTGTTGTTGTTGTTGGGTTTTATTGGCGCATTAGCAACTATGATGCGCCAAACCACATCATAGTGTCCAATCAAATTGGTCAGACAAGACCTCCCTTTAACAACCCCATGCTTTGGCTGAAGTATAATTGCATTTCTGTCTAGATGGTCCTGCATCACTTCTTTGACCAGTGGCTCCATTATTTTTCCTGGAACAGAAGTTAATCTAACAAGTCTGTAATTACTCGTGTCACTCTTGTGAATACAGGGTGTCTCAAAAATATTGGTACAAACGTTTAGGGGAGGAAGGTAACATCTAAAGGAATGTGAATCGCATAGGAACCCATAACCGGAAACGTCACCGTAAGTCGGTAGACGGTGCGGTAGTCGCCACACGAAGAGCATGCATCGATATATGAACTGTGAGCTGGCAGACATGCACCTAGTGTATGGATTAGCAGAGGGCAATGGACGAGCTGCTCAATGAATTTATGGAGAACGCTTCCCAGACAGACATGTACTGGACCACCGTTTGTTTGCGCGTGTGCATCAAAATTTGTGCAATTATAGGTCATTTAGAGGTAACAGGAGTAGTGTGAGCAGACCACGTTTGATGTGAACTCCCGCCATGGAAGAAAGTGTGTTGAATGCCGTCCAGAATAATCCTACTACCAGCACATGTGCCGTTGCCTCTGCCTTAGAAGTGTCTCGTTGCAGTGTACAGTGTGACTGGCATGACGATTCCTTACACCCCTTTCATCTCCAAAGGGTTCAGTTACTGCTCTCCCCCAAGATCATCCTGCACATTTTTGCGCAGTGGTTTCTCCAAGAAAGTGTTCAAGACTTGAAATTTCCAGCCTATGTTTTGTTCACGGATGAGGCTTATTCAATCAGCACAACATCGCTTCGCAATAAATGTGTGGACAGGTATGGTCGGAGACTGCTTAATCGGCCCATACCTGTTACCATCCCACACGAACTCTGCTAAATATCAGATCTTTCTTGAACAAGTTCTACCAGGGTTACTTGACGATGTTCCAGCAAATGTGAGACGCAACATTTGGTTTCAACTTGACGGAGCGCCTGCCCATTATGGAAGGTGTGTTCGTGACCATTTGAACAGGCGTTTTGGGCGTCAATTGATTGGCTGTAGTGGACCCGTTGCCTGGTCACCAAGCTCACCTGATGTATCGAGCCTTGATTTCTTTCTGTGGGGGCCCTCAAATCTATCGCATATGAATCGCCTGTGGAGACGGAAATGGATCTCATGGCAAGACTCGTCTGTACTGCTGCTACTGTCCAAGAAACTCCAGGTGTGTTCGACCGTGTCTGCCAATCCATGCTGCGTCGGTGTCACGCATGCATCGCATCTCATGGTGGAACCTTCGAGCATCTGTTGTAACATGAAATGCATCCATCTCATACTCCATTGTTAATATTATGTCAAATAATGTTTGCCACTAATTACTGTCTTGTGTCATTTCTGCTTCTTGTGCCTCTGCTACTACTTTCCGTGACATTTCCGGTTATGGATTCCTATACAATTCACATTCCTTTAGATGTTACCTACCTCCCCTAAACGTTTGTACCAATATTTTTGAGACACCCTGTATATGATACATTTGCACATTTCCAGTTCACAGTAACTTCCTCTGAATCCATAGATACTCTCATAATTATGGCTAATGCCTTGGTTACGTTCTTTGCTGCCTCCCTTACTGCAAACGGATAGATCCCATCCACCTCAGGTATTTTTTTTACGTTTAAGCTCAGCAATTTCTCTTCCGTTTTCCTCAGTTGTTACAAAATCATTTAGCACCCTGTTAAAGTTTGATAAACGTCTGGCATCAGCTCCTCTAAAGAATTCCTCATGTGTGAATGTAGATGCAAAATACTTATTCAGCATGTCAGCAACCTGAGCAGGATCATTAAAAGTTGAACCATCGATATCAAATGGACCAATATGATTCATCCCCACCTTCTTTCTAGTGTTTACATAAGAAAAGAAGTCTTTGCTGCTGCTCTTTGCATTCTTTGCCCAAGATTTCTCATATTCTTCCTTAGCTTGCCTGACATCCTTTGTGACTTGATTGCAGATGGCTAGTTTATATCTGCCATAGGCTTCTGTATCACCTGATAATTTATATGCATCCCACACATTTTTCTTTTCTGCCACGAGTCTCATTAGTTTGTTTGACATCCACTTAGGTCTAATTCTTGAACAGTATTTCTTAGTTGAAAAGCTTAGTAGCCTTTATGATTACTTCCTTGAATGCTTCCCATTTAGAATTTGCTGATGGTAACATCATTAGTTGGTCACACTGTATAGAATTTAAAAACTGTCTGAGACCACTGTAATCACCTTTATGAAAGGAAAACCCGTCCCTTTACCTCTGATGGTACTTACATCTTTATGTAAATCCTACATCAATACACTGTGGTCACTGCAACCTAGTGGTTCTTTTATCTGCAGATTCTTAATGCATAAATAATCACTGCTGATAATCAGATTAAGAGGATTACTCTCTTTTCTTGCATCTCTAACATGCTGCTGTAGAAAACAGTCATCCAATAAATCATAAAAAGTCTTGCTAGTGACCAACCCATAAGTTCCAGTCAACATCTAGAAAGTTAAAATCTCCCATTATAAGACATTCTGATTTACTGGCCCACTCTATTTCCCTGTGTTCATTGTATTCATCAGAGCCATTAGGCCTATAGCACACTCCTACTCTCATTTTTGCTTTCCCAGTGCTTATGTCACACCAAATTGACTCAACATTGCCCTGGCCACCCATGTCAACTGGATGCTTTAGATTTATGTGCTTCTTAACTAAGAGCATAAACCCTCCTCTCCTATCCTGTCCATCCTTTCTGAACACATTGTGTTCCCCATATTCAAATTCTGCATCCCTTATATCTGAGTGACATCACATCTCTGATATCCTCACAATGTCTGCATTTGATGATTTGACCAGCACTTCAAATTCATCAAATTTATTTACTATGCTCCTAGCATTGGTGTGCATGCAAGTATAGATGCACCTGTTCTTACTCTTAGGTACCCTAACCCAGCCCATGTATTTACATGTTCCATGATAATTCACATCAGGCCTTGAAATCCCCAGCACCCTGCTTTCCAGTCTGACTGCTTGTTTCAATAGAAAGAAAGAATCACTTTCACTTCTGCCTCTGCCTGCAGCTATTGTTTATCTATTAGTCCATGTATTCTCTCCCTCCAAGCTAGCAGTTTTCTGACCCGCCTAATACTGCCTCAATAGCATCAGCATATATTCTTCCACACTTTCTATTTTAAGTGTATCCCAACCCTGTAGAAGCAGTGTTTTAACAAGCACAGAACGGCGGAGAAAAATTCTACTCCATATGCCTTGGCCAATTTCACCAAGACTGAATTGATTGATGACTCCAGTCATATACTCTCTTGGAATTGGAAATTATAGACCAATTAGCTTGTTATCCCATATCTACAAGTTGTTCACAAGGGTCATTACTAACAGATTAGAAAGAATACTTGATGAGAATCAACCAAAAGAGCAAGCTGGCTTTAGGACAGGATTCTCAACTATGGATCACCTTCACGTAATATCACAGCTAATGGAGAAAGCAAATGAATATAAAACACCATTATGCCTGGCATTTGTGGATTATGAAAAGGCATTTGACTCCATACAGCATAAGGCAATGTTTTGGGCACTGGAAAGACAAGGCATAGATACTCCATATATTATGATTTTGAAGAAAATATATGAGAGTGCTACATCCTTTATTAGACTAGACAAAGACAGTAGGAAATTTAAAATCGAGAAAGGAGTTCGACAAGGAGACTCAATATCTCCGAAGCTGTTTACTGCTGCCCTTGAGGAAGCTTTCAGAAGATTAGACTGGTCGCAGAAAGGAGTCAATGTGAACGGAGAGTACCTAAACCATTTACGATTTGCAGATGACATTGTAGTCATAAGCCACGATCCCAAAGAATTAGAGGAAAATCTTAATCAGTTATGTACAGTTAGTAAGGATTTTGGACTAAAGATGAATATGGCTAAAACAAAAGTAATGATGAACAGGTATGCCACGGAAAGGGAAATAATGATTGAAGGAGCAGTAATTGAAAAGGTGGAGTCATATACTTATCTGGGACAAGTTATTAGCTGTAATAATGATAAATGGCTGGAAGTCAAGAGAAGAATAAATTTTGGATGGATAGCATTCAGGAAATATAGTCACATACTGAAGAGCAATATCCCAGTTTGTCTGAAACGTAAAATAATGAATCAATGTATACTCCCCACCATGACTTATGGAAGTGAAACTTGGGCACTCACCAAAAGAATGGAAGAGAAGCTAAGAACTACACAGCGAAGAATGGAACGAATTATATTGGGAATTAGACTGTTAGATAAGAAGAGAAACACATGGATTAGGCAGCAAACTCAAGTAAAGGACATTCTTATCAAAACTAAAGAACTAAAATGGTCTTGGGCAGGACACATAGCTAGAAGACATGATGACAGATGGACTAAGAAAATAACAGAATGGTACCCAAGAGGAGCTAGAAGAAAACCTGGAAGACAAAGGCGGAGATGGATAGATGAAATTCATGAGTTTTTGAGTAGTAAATGGATGGCCAGTGCTCAAAACAGAAGGAACTGGAAAGTTGCTGGAGAGGCCTTCATCCTGCAGTGGATTGAAAATGGCTGATGATGATATACTCTCTTTTATCATAACTGGGCAGAATTATAGACACTTTCAAATTTAACCCAAACTTGCTACTTTCCTCAACATTGCCTTGTACTTGTTATGTCAGCAGATCTCCTATGCTTAATGTCATTCAACATGTACAGTAGTATCACCTTTTGTGCTCTTAAAAAATATCTGCTCTACAACATCTTCAACTTTTGCCCACAGCAGACATGCCTTGGTCCTATTCCACCCATTTTTTTTTTTGCACAATATATTTCCCATTTCCGTGACAAGTTTGGGTAGCACCAAACTCTAGAGGTAATTTGAAGATAATAAAGCATTCAAAATCTACTTTGGTATTGTTATGTTTATTTCTGATTTTGAAATATGTGCACAGTGGGATGAAATATTTCATAGTATTTTCTTCCCACTTCTTCAGTTACTGCAAGTAATTAAGGGTTATTATTATGAAATTCTTAAAAAAATTTAGTAGAATTAAAAGTTTTAATAAATCAAACTGCAATGTAATTCGAAGAATTTTGTTTAAGGTTAAATTTTATATAGTAAATAACAATAATAGTTAAAATCTTACCAGCTCTCTCTGCAATATCACCTCACAAAAGATCACTTCAGTCACAAGAACTTTGATTTGTTTATGGGTGAAGCATATATATATATATATATATATATATACTGTGATTTATTACTTAATCTTGTTACTAAATGGTTTGGTGGAAAAGTGTAAGGGATTGTCTTTTATAGTCTCAATCCAGGGTTTACTTGTGCTGTGAGCATATCACTGTTGCAGATATTGGCCTAATGGGTAATGGGGGATTTTGATACACATTTAAGGATATATGATAAAAATAGAAATAAGAATTGTTTAAATTGAAGTAGAATATAATAAGACCAAAGTAAATAAATTAACTAAATTAAATATCTAAATAATATTGTTGGAAAACTTATTGTTGAATACTTTTGACCTAGGGGTAATTGTGCAGTTTGATATGAAATTTTCTGAACAGTGAAAAAAAAAGCTGCTAGAAAACAGCCCATGGTTTTGTCAGTGGTATACAGGCACAAAGAGGTGATTATCCCATTGTATAAGGCAATGGCCTGGCCACATCTGGAAAACTGCATATCGGGTTGGAAACCTTATTTTTTGAAAAACACGTATCTGTTGGAAAGGGAGCAGAGAAGAGCAACAAGATTGGGTGCACAAAAAGATAGTCTTACTAAGAAAGAGTAGGGTTCTGGAAATTAGGCATCTACTTGGCGATCTAAATGAAGTGTATAACATATTAAAAGGGTTAAGTAAACTACATGCTGATGACATCTTTACTCTTATTTAAATTAAAAAAGGATGGTTACAGAATAGATGTGTGTCTTTGTATTCAACCAAAGATTAATTTATTGTTGGAATAAACTTCTAGTGTTGTGGAGGTGAATAGTGTGAATAAATTTAGTATTTGTATTGGCAATATGATGCAAGGAAACGAGGCTTATACAGCACCAGCAAAAAAAAAAAAAAACCTTCAGTTGTACATTCCTTCCAATAATTTGTCCAAACCTTCCTTAACACCCTCCACTGCTAGTATGGCATCTGACATGCCACATTTTTAAAATGTTTCTGTTATTTTATTTTATTTTTTTTTTTGTAAATTAAATGAAATTCCCACCCATTCCTTTGCACAATATTCTCTAACTTATACAGTATTTTTTGCTTTCATTCCAGTCTACTACGAGACATAATTTTTGTTTGGTGTTTAATGGATGCCATGTGAGCAAAAGCGTCAGTCTTCTAGGCAACTCCTATTCTTGTACTGGTGCCGTGTTGAGTATTATTGTACCTAGTACTTGTACCATACTTACAATAAAGAATAAATTTAATTTAAACACCAGTGACAGGTATCTAATCTTTCTGTAGAGGGTTTCCCCAACTAAATGTGCACATCTGACAAAATATAGATGTCATTGCCGATGCCAGGCAAACATTTGGCTCTGCAGGGGATGGGGGACCTTAAAAATTCTAAAAAAATATTATTAAAACTTTTATTATAATAAAAACTCTTTCTCCTTTATGGGATTTTTTTCATCTCGTGATGGGTACTGGTACCAAGTGCATGGGGTGGTTGGTTGTGTCTAGTCACTATTATTATTGTTAGTTGATAAACTCTCTACAGGTGTTCAGGATTGCAGCTTTCTTGGGTTCTATGTAAGTGTTCTTTGGGGGAGGCCTATTGTTGCTAGGGTCTTATGGAGGCTCTTTGGCACCATGCTGTTGGTTGACACAATAATCAGGATGATCATTACTTGTTCCATATGCCACGTATCTTTGACTTCCTGTCTTAGGTCTGAGTACTTCCTGATCTTTTCCTCATGATTTCTGGAGGTTGCTGGTGTTGGGCACTGCTATGTAAATCAGGTAGGTAGCCATTTTCTTCTTGTCAATGAGGTTTATGTCTGGTCTGTTGTGCAGAATCATGTTGTCTGTTATTATGGCAAAGGCCCAGTATAGTTTGTGAGTAGAGGTCTTCTAGTACAGCCTGAGGCTTGTACTTGTAATACGGTAAACTTTGATCAGCTGGTATTTTAGAGCTAGCTTCTGATGTATTATCCTAGCCACCTGGTTGTGTCTGTGAGTGTAATTTTGTCTGGGTGATCAACCTGCATCCTGCGATGATGTGCCAGATTGTGGCATTGTCAACATTTGTCATCTGTTATTCTGGGGTCCTATGCAATGTAATATCCTGTAGTTCCAGCAGCTCT
The DNA here is from genome assembly GCF_048544385.1 of Mastigoproctus giganteus. Lineage (NCBI taxonomy): Eukaryota > Metazoa > Arthropoda > Arachnida > Uropygi > Thelyphonidae > Mastigoproctus > Mastigoproctus giganteus. The sequence continues at coordinate 196,239,538 of NC_143579.1, forward strand.
ACATCCTTCTTGAAGGCCTCATTTCAAGAAGATGTAGAGCTGCTAGAACGAGTACAGCGAAGGGCAACAAGATTAGTAAATGGAACAAAGGGTTGCTCTTACAAAGAAAGGCTTAAGTTTTGCGAATTACAGTGTCTGGAGACTAGGCATCGGCGAGGTGATCTGATAGAGGTGTATAAAGCCTAGAATGGTTTGAGTATGCTCAATGCCGATGGGATTCTTCCTGTTGCTCAGAATAATCATCTGAGAGGGCATAAATTCAAATTGAGGAAAGACAGATGTAGAATAGATGTGCGGAAATTTGCCTTTAGCCAGCGGGTAGTTGGTTGATGGAACAGACTTCCATCCCTTGTTGGAAGTTGATAGCCTAAATAAATTTAAGGCTCAGCTGGGCAGGTATTCCGAATGAACGGAGGGGTGAAATGGGAGTGTTTTTTTTGGCTAATTCTGCATAAGCTTGCTTTCTTGCATCATATGCCTCTACTAATGCTAGTTCCTAGTATTGATTACCTGGTCTTGGATGGAGAGCATGAATCCTTTAGTATTGAGGAAGGGCCTTCCATTCGTGAACCAAGTGTTGGAAGCCATCTTATCTATGTAGTCTTCATTGAGGTCATTGTGGTATCTGCCATGGAGTGTCTTCTATGGCTATCTTTCTTTGTTTCTTCTGTCTGTGTGAGTGCGGTCTCCTTGTTGAGGTTGAGTGTTGTGTGCTTTTTATCTGTCTTGCTTATGGCTTGGTAGATTGGTGCTGAGTTTTCCTGTAAGTAATCATGTAGGTTCTTAATCGCCTTCTCTTGTTCAATGAGGTCAGTCAATCCCCTCCCTCCTTATTTATGGGCTATGGTCAGTTTCTTGATGGCTGACTTCGGGTAGTGTTAGCAGCTCTTGGTCATCATTATCCTGGTCAATCATCCGAGAAAGAGTAAAGATGCCATCAGCATTTAGTTTACTTAGCCCTTTAAAGCCTTGTATGCTTCAGTTAGGTCACCATACAGATGCCTAGTTTCCAGGGACTGTAATTTATAGAACCTCAGTCTTGATAAGAATGTGCTTTTGTGCTATAAACTATGGTCAGTGTCTCGATGACTGACTTCAGATGGTGTTGGCGGCTCTTGGTCATCATTATCCTTGTTGATCTCATAATCTCCTCTAGCTCAGTGTTGGTCCAATTTATGGTCCCAAAAGAGTACTGGGACTGTGTGAGTGTTTTATGGTTGTGACCATTTTCCCACCATTTAGAAGCCTGATTTTATCAGGCTTCTCAGTTTCTGATGATATTTCTTAGAACAACTAGTTAGAACACAAGATCAGGCAGGCCTTGAGCTTGTGTTCTAACTAGTTGTTCATCTCTGCAGTCTTTCCAGTAAATTTATATCCTTTCTAAAATGAGTTTTCCAAACCTCTTTGTGATATTTCAGATGTGGCATAACCATTGTTTTATACAATGAGTAATCACCTCCTGTTGCTACTGGCAGCTTATCCAACCTGCTGAGAGAATTTCATGTCAGACTGCATAATTATCCCTAGATCTTCTTTTCATACTTTACTACTTTGAGTTTGGCATCACCCAAATGGTATGTTATTCTGGGATTATTGCTACCTAGATGCAATACCTTGCATTTATCAGTGTTAAACCTCAATTGATATTTTAGAGTCCATCTACTTAGTTTATCTAGATCCTCTTGAAGTAGCATACCTTGATTGTTGTCATTAAACTTAGACATCAAACTTTGAAATACCTACATCAGTATTGTTAATAAATATTAAAAACAGTAAGGGGGCCCAACAGTGGCTATTTATGACTACTCTCTGTCTCCACCATTTAACCATCCCTTTATCCATAGTAGTAACTTCCTTCAATGCCACATTGCTCCATTTTATACTACAATCATACATGTCGTACAGCATCAAAGGCTTATCTAAGTTATGCCAAAATTATTCTTTGCACCCAGTTCCCTTGTGACAACCTTGAACTAGCTAATCAATTTTGTGAGGCATGATCCTCCTCTAACGGACCTCTGCTGTAATTGCCTTATGACTATTCCTTATCAATATAATCTTGTATTCTTCTTTAACTAAGGATTTTTTTAATTTTCCTGGCACAGAGGTTGAACCACCCTTGTTGAATATGGTATCCCATATTCACAAGAGTGGATATGTAAATAACTATAGACAGATGCACCCTTGTGCATCTGTCTATAGTTATTTCTCCTGAATCGCGAAGGATGCTCCTATGATTATTATTATTACTTTGCAGGTTCTTTTAATATAATTTGATTTCATCAGCCTGAGCGCTCTGTTCACTTTTAGCTGGAGAAATTTCTCTACAACCTTACAGAAAGTAAGGTTGTAGAGAAATGTTGCCAGTACTAATACTAAAAAGTCATCAATGGAACGAAAGTGAGGTTTATTTTTCATGTCAGTGGCTCAACTTGCTTTATTTTTGGATTATATTATGGTGGAGGGGGGGGGGATTGCAAAGAACTTCAATAATGAAAGGTGGCATAGCCTGAAAATTTTGTTGTACCCTACTGGCGCCTCCGTAGCCAGGTGGGCAGTAGCAGCAGTGTGTAGCACACGCTTCTTGATTAGACGGGGTTCGAGCCTGTGACCACCAAATATGGAGGATGCGGAATGGTCAGGGAATGACCACCGCATATCCCCGGAGCAATATGGCCTTAGTTGCTAATGCTCCTAAAAAAAAAACAAATAACAAATAAATAAATTGTACTCTACTGTCCATTACTTTGTTTGACAGTTGTATGCCATTATTGACTATGTAATGGAACTTGTCTAGTGGGTCTTGGAACAGACTCATTTGCTCAGGTCATTAAAGGTTTTTAGTGTGAATGTATGTGTGCACACACACACACTGTATAGCAAGATCCTGAGAAATTGCCATGAGGTAATGTTGACAGTGAAACCACTTAAAAATTTCAGTATATTTTACTGGTGAGAAAGTCATGTATGTGTTTATTTATTTTAAAAGTATTGATTAGAAGTATTATTTAAGAAAACTTGATTTTTATTTCAAAAGTTGCCATACATAATGTATAAATGAAATAAAAATATTATTTAACCTTCAATCACTTGCACTCTCAATTGTAATAAGAACACTCACTGGCATGTGTAATCTTTTGTTTTTATTTTATAAATTAATTTTGATCTTTTTCACTAAATTGAAAATGATCTATTAATTATGATTTGCTAAAGACAATTAAAAAATATAAAATTTCATATTTTTTTACAATTTTCAAGGTCACTTCCTCCCCCCACCATGTGTACTTCTGAGTTTCAATCTCACATATGGAATACATACACCCCCCCCCCCATCCATGAATATATCTGAGATTATGTTCCTTGATAACTTATGTTGACCTTTCTACTATTGTTCATGCCAGCTAACACTTGCATATTCATAAGAACCATATTAAGGAACAACCATTCATCAATGACTAGGTTCCAAGTAATTCCAAGTTCTGCTTAATACTATTTTATCCAGTCTTTCTGACAGACTATACATAAACTTACAGTTGTATACAATACAGCTAGACTATACATAAACTTACAGATCCTACGACAAGGATAAGGACCGAAATGGTGATCCTCACAAGAAACTTGAGTTAAACAAGACCACCAATTGTTAAATATCAAGGTAAAGCCATCCCCTTTGTTATTATGCATGAAAATCTTGGCCTTCTTTTGGGTAACCATCCTAATTTTAAACTGCTTATTTAGAATATCTCCAAGAAAACAAAAGCTTTGCTTTGATGTTAAAGACAGCATTAGGGACTCAGATGCAACACACTTGCTTTTCAAAACAGTTTTAATACCAAATATTACACATGCTTCTTGCCTTTGGTTTCATTGTTTAATTAACATCCAGTCTAAACTTAGTGTCCAAAAATCCTTCCTGTTTGCTTTGACTTGCTTCTGTCATGCACTACCAACTTTTTCACTACAGACTAATGCAGTAACCTTGCCACTTGATCTTCACATTTGTGCAGTGGCTGCAGTTACCACCTCCTGAAAGGTGTTCCTCTAACCTTCATAAATGTTACTGTTCATCCAACTGAGTTTTTCACCAGGGCTGCTTTCACCTTTTCTTGTAACAGGATAGCTACAGATCACTTGACACATACTTTCAACGTCGCCAACTCTGATGGCTGCTAGTACAGATTATCAAACAATTGATAACACTGGTCATGCTCACTATATACAAAGTTTGATCAGTTGTTTTCCAGTATGGTTCAATCATAACTTTTTCTCTGGAGAATGTTCATGTGCTAATAGCTAACAAAGAAATATTCACTACTTTTAAAACCTTCACATCCAAAGCATATGACAGACGTTTCTTCTATTTTTCTTTCACCAGACCTGCTTCTGCTGTACTCCTGGCAACCTGACTTCCAGTGATCATCAATCCTCTAAACTGCTGACAGCTGCTTAGTGATGGGATTCTACCAGTACCAAACCCTGCGTAGTGTCGAATAAACCTTTTTCATCTCATTTTTTTTTCTGGCCCCATCTTGAAAGATAGGATTTTCTTTACTTTGCTTTGATGTTAGAGACTCTTATGAATGCGCAGTATCTTTTGCTTGTACCCTTGATTGGGCCCCAATATCACAAGGTTGATGGCACCCATAGGACTCAACTGTACTATGGATGCAGGATTTAGCCCAGGTCACAGCAGTTCTTTCGAGTTGTTAATGAATGAAGATTCACCTAGTAGGCGATGTTATCCTATTAAAAACGATGGTTTTCTAAGGCAAATTGTGAATAAGTGTAGTTGTTTCTACAGTCCTAAGCACAAAATCTGTCACTGGAGGAACAAAAATGTTCCCAGACTGTCAACCGAAAAGCACAACATTATTATCTGAAATTGTTTCAAAACCTACATTGAAATAGTAAACTGTGCTTCTTTACTAAATTGATGGACTTTTCTCTTCCATTTAAAGCATTATTCGGGCTGATTGTCAAGTATAAATTAAAGACATAGCCTCTCAACTTAGAATATCATGTATTATATGCTAATCCATCACATCATATATTTTAAACATGAAACTTGTTCCCAACTTTTTAACAGCAGATCAGAGATGAAAACAAGTATTGAAATTTTCAAAAGAACTGGTTTGAAATTTTCGATCCCCAGAAAGTAAAAAAAAAATCTATTATTCTCCAGTTGGTTTGCTTCTTGGCCCGAAAAAACCCTCAAATTTCTGGAAGATAAAACTGTTAAATTCCTCCAGTGAGCGACTGGCCCTTAAATTTTGCACACCAGTGTATTAAAGTAAGCAGCAAAGGAAGTAAGCAGAACCCTTAGCCATAATTATGAGAGCTTCCTTGGACTCAGGGGAAGTCCCCATGGACTGGAGGTGTGCGATAATGAAGCCAATAATGTTCCCGTCTAGATGGATTTCAAACCCAAGCCTTTTCCACGCTGTATAGAAAGACGGTGATTGTAATCACTGTGATGACCGTGAGGTTCTTAGGGAGGCTGTTTGCTAAGCCAGCCATTTTTGAAATAAAGTATTTCATCTGACAGCCTTATGGTTCAAAGATTAGGCTTAAATGGATGTCAGAGGAATTGAGGCTCATGGCAGAGAAGAAAAATGCATGAGATACATATAAATTATCAGGCAAAACAAGCCTATGGCAGATATAAGCTAATCTGTAATCAAGTCACAAAGGAGGTTAGGAAGGCAAAGGCAGATTATGAGAAACTTTGACAAAGGATGAAAAGAAAAACAGCAAAGAGGTCTTTACTTATATAAACTCTAGAAGGAAAGGGATTAATGAGATTGGTCCATTTAACATAGTTGGTTTGACTATTCATGATCATGCTCAGGTAGCAGATAAACCAAATGAGTATTTTGCATCTACATTCACATACGAGGAGTTATTCAAGGAGGGGAATTCCAGAAGTTTATCAAACTCTAACGGAGCTAAGTGATTTTGTAATAACAGAGCAAGTTGGGGGGAGAAATTGTTGAAGTTAAACATCATAAGTTTAACTTCATAAAACATAAGGCACCTGGGGTTGAAGGGATCTATCCAGTTATACACTGGTGTGCAAAATTTAAGGACCAACACTATTTCTAAAGATTACAACCACAAAATCTTTACTTAAGGTACTCTTTACTGATGAGAGTAGATTCAGTCTCAGCAGCGATTCTGGATGTCAGCTAATCTGGTGAGAGGTTTCCACACGGTATCACCTCGCAAACACCAGTGAAAGGGGTCGATATGGCAGTCGAGGTGTTCTCATCTGGGGAGGCATTATCTTGAATGGACTTACACCACTCCACATACTGGAATGCAGTACTGTAACCAGTAGATGCTACTGTACTGAGGTAATCCTTCCCCATGTGCATCTGTTCCGAGGTGCCATTGGCCCCAAGTTTGTGTTTATGGATGATAATGTCATCCCATCTCACTGCAGCGGTTGATATGCTATGGGAAAGTGAGGACATTGTTCATAAGGATTGGCCTGCCCGTTCCACTGAACACATATGGGACGCTCTGGGGAGTTGCCAAGAAGCACGTCCACACACACGAAAAATTTCTCCAGCTGAAGATGGCGCTGACAAAGAAATGGACAATGTTACCGCAGGAACTTATCAACAACATTGTTCTAAGTATGGACAGGCAGTGCAAAGCCTGTATCAACATTAGGGATGGCCATGTCTCCTACTGAGGACCACCTCTTCTCTTTGTTCCATCTTTGGCAGTGATGCATCTGTACATGGCAGTCAGTGCTACATTCTCATTTTTGAATAAAGTTACTCTGTACCATTTTGTTTTCATTGTTTGTTTCCTTCATTATTTCGGTACCTCACAGGGTTACTTTGGTATGCTTTTCCCATATCCAGGCTACTCCTATGAGAAGCTAAATGTGAAAACCTAACTGGTCCTTAAATTTTGCACACCAGTGTATTAAAGTAGGCAGCAAAGGAAGTAAGCAAAACCCTTAGCCATAATAATGAGAGCTTGCTTGGACTCGGGAGGTCCCCGTGGACTGGAGGTGTGCAAATGTATCCCCAATCCACAGAGGAGGATCAAAGGGTGAAACAAGTAATTACATACCAGTTAGTTTAACTTCTGTTCTGTGGAAATTAATGTAGGCAGTGGTTAAAGAAGGACTGCAGGACCATCTAGACAAGACTTCACTTATAGTTCGGACAGAGTGTGGGTTTGTTAAGGGAAAGTCTTGTCTGAGCAATTTGATTAGATACTATGATTTGGTCACAAAGGAACTGGATGCAAAAAAAATAACTTTGATATCATATAGTTGGATCTTAGGAAAGCTTTTGATGCTATTGCACATGGAAGACTACTGTACAAATTGGAGCAGTATGGCATTGAGGACAAAACGCTGCTATAGGTAAAGGGATGGTTGAGCAGGCAAAGACAGAGAGTAGTCATCAATGGACACTGCTCTTCATGGACTAATGTTATTAGTGGAGTCCCCCAGGGTTCAGTGTTGGGTCCATTGTTTTTTTTCTGTATTTATTAATGATATTGATGAAGGCATATCAGTCTTAATGTCTAAGTTTGCAGACGATACGAAAGTTGACAGGGTTGGTAATAACACTACTGACAGTATACTACTGCAAGAGGATATAGAAAAGTTGAGCAGAACTTCCACCAACTTCCACAACAACAGTAAGATTTCCATCTGTTGTTGTGGAAGTTGATAGCTTAAATTTAAGGCTGAACGAGACAAACATTTGGAGTGACTGGATGGGTGAAACGGGAAGAGTCTTTTTTTTTTTTTTTGGTTGATGTTGTATAAGCTAGCTTTTTGCATCATATGCTTCAACTAATGCTAACCCCACGGTAACATTTTAACTATGTGGTACTACACTCAAGGGGGTAGAGAATGAAAGCGACCTGGGGATAATTGTGCAGGTCAGTACTGAGCTTGCTCGAACGGGTTGAGCAAGCTCAGTACTGATGGGATTCTTCCTTTTGCTCAGATTACGAACTGAGGGGGTATACATTCAAATTGAGGAAAGACAGTTGTAGAATAGATGTGCGGAAATTTACCTTCAGTCAGCCGGTAGTTGATTGGTGGAACAGACTTCCATCTTTTGTTGCGGAATTTGATAGCTTGAATAAATTGAATCTATGCCTCTTCAGCTTTGCAATCTGATCATGCGGATGAATTATTCAGCATTGAGCCTCTTCAAAGCCTTATACACCTCAATCAGATCACCTCACAGGTGCCTAGTATCCAGATGCTGCAACTTGCAGAACTTAAGCCTTTCTTGATAAGAGTACCCCATTTGTTCCTCTCACCAATCTTGTTGCCCTTCTTTGTACTCATTCTAACCCATCCTTCCTAAAATGAGGCCTCGAGACCTGTACGCAGTACTCAAGGTGTAGTCTGACCATTGCCTGATACAAGGGGATAATCACCTCCTTGTCTCTTCTAACAAAATTCCTATATATCATTGACAAGACTCCATGACCTGCTCTGGCGACCAATCTGCACTGTGCAGAGAACTTCATATCTGACTGCACCATTTCCCCCAGATCTTTTTTCATTCTCCACTTCCCTTAGTGTTATACCACACAGTTTGTACGTTTCTCTTGGGTTACTGCTACCTATATGCAGTACTTTGCATTTATCAATGTTAAATTTCATTTCTCACTTTTGAGCCTATCTACCTAAATTAACAACCCTGCCAATTTTTGTATCACATGCAAACATGGACATTACACCTGATACACCTTCATCGAGATCATTGATAAATAAACAAAACAACTGTGGGCCCTGCAGAGAAAGCTGGGTGACTCCAATAATAGCATTAGTCAGTGAAGAACAGTGTCCATTTATTACTCATCTCTGTCGTCTCCACTTACCCATCCCTTTATCCATTTGAGCATCTTGCCATTAATGCCATACCACTCCAATTTATACAGCAGTTTTCCTGTGCAACGGTATCAAAAGCTTTCCAGAAATCCAAGTATATGATATCATTTTTTTTTTTTTTTGCATCCAGTTATTTTGCGACCATATCGTAGTATCCACTCAAATTGGCCAGACAAGACCCTTAACAAACCCATGCTCTGTCTGACATGTCACTGCAGTCTTGTCTAGATGATGCTACAATGCTTCTTTAAAAAGTGACTCCATTATTTTCTCCAGAACATAAGTTAAATTAACAGGTCTATAATCATTTGTGTCACCCTTTGTGTAATGGGAACACATTTCCATTTCATGGGGATCTCTTCTGAATCTAAGGATGCCTGGATAGATTCCATCCAACCCAGTTGCCTTTTTTTTATATTTAACTTCAACAATTTCTCCTCCACTTTGCTCTCCGTTATTATAAAATCATATAACTGCCTGTTAGAGTTTAATAATATTCTGTCCTCCTCTTCCTTACAGAATTCCTCATGTGTGAATGAAGATGCAAAATACTGCAAGATCATTAACTTTCTAACCATCAAAAATAAGTGGAATAATCTGATTCATCCCCTTCTTTCTAGGGTTTTCATAAGTAAAGAAATCTTTGTTGTTTTTATTTGCATCCTTTACCAAGGATATCTAGTAATCAGCCTTCGCTTGCCTAACTTCATTTGTGACTAGATTACAGACTAGCTTATGTCTACCATAGGCTTCTCTGTCGCCTGATAATTTATATGCATCCCATGCAATTTTCTTCTTTGCCACGCGCCACATTAGTTCATCTCACATCCATTTAGGTCTGAGTCTTGAAGAGTATTTCGTAGTTGGTATGAAAAGCCTAGTAGCTTCCAAGACTAATTCCTTGAAGACTTCCCATTTAGAATTCGCTGTTTATAACATCAGTTGGTCCCACTGTATTGAATTTAAAACCTGTCTGAGATCCCTGTAGCCACCTTTAAGAAAGCAAAAACACACGTTGATAATCAGATCAAGAGTATTACTCCATCTCGACGCCCTCGAACATGTTGCTGTAGAAAACAATCCTGCCGACCGGGCTAGCCGGGTGGGTAAAGTGCCTGCCTGGCAACCCAAAGGTCGCGGGTTCGAATCCCGCCTCGGGTTTGGATCAAAAGTACTGCAAAAACCTTGGGAGGTGCACTATGGCCACAGAAGCCGATGCGCCAACAACTACAAAAAAAAAAAAAAAAAAAAAAAAAAACAATCCTCCAGTAAATCCACAAAAGTCTTGCTGGCGTGTTAGTGACCAATACACAAGTTCCAGTCAATGTCTGAAAAGAAAATCCCCCAGTTACAAGACATTCCGATTTACTGGCCCACTCTTTTGTTCTGTACAATTATTTGTTGTACTTATCACAATCATTAGGCCTATAACACAGTCGTACTCTCATTTTCCCTTTTCCAGTGCTCGTGTCACACCAAACTGACTCAACATTGTACTGCCCACCAATATCAACTGGATGCACTTCCTCAGATTTTATGTTTCTGAACTAACAGCAAAACCCCTCCTCCCTTCCTATCCTTTCTGTACACATTGTGCTCCCTAAATTCCAATTCTGCATTCCTGCTATCTGCTTGATATCACGTCTCTGCTGTCCCAACAATATCCGCCTTTGATGTCTTTAGCAGTGCTTCAAAATCATCAAATTTATTTACTATACTTATAGCATTGGTGTACATGCAAGTATAAATCCACTGTTCTTATTCTTAGTTACCCTAACACAGCCCATGTATTTACTTGTCCATGATGACTTCCGGCAGTTCTTGAAATCCCCAACAATTTGCTCTATAAGGTGCTGATCATTCCAATAGAAGGAGGGCAAGAATCCATTTCGCCTCTGCCTGCGGCTAATGTTAATCTTTTAGTCCATCAGTTTCCCCAAGGTTCCCCCCGTAATCTGTTAGTCCCTCCAAGGTAGCAGTTTTCCGACCCACTTAATACTGCCTCGTTAACATTGGCAAATATTCTTGCACCCTTCCTATTTAAGTGTATCCCATCCCGTAGAAGCAGTCTCTCCTGTTAGCAAGCAGAGACCACTTTGAAAAAAGGTCTACCCCATGAGCCTTGCACAATCTCTTACGGGCCAAATTGATTGACAAGGCTCTCATCATATAGTCCTCCCTATCGTGTCTGGCAAGTATTGCAGACACTTTCAAATTTAACCCTAACTCGTGACTTTTTTTTCAACATTGTCCTGTTCTTGTAAAGTAAATCTACAGATCTCTTACTCTTAAGGTCGTTCTTGCCAACGTATACAACAATATTACCCTTCGTGCCCTTAAAATATGATTTCTCCTCTACAACTTCATCAACTTTTGTCCCTACAGACATACCCTCGTCCTGTTTCAATTATCCTTTCTGCATAATATATTCCCCGTCTCCCTGAGAATAGAGTCACTGACACTACCTAGCTCCTCTGGGACCAGCACATTCTGCCTTGGAGATTTCCGCTATGTTGCCTGATGCACAGGACTGAGGTCTGCCGTAGAGTTGGGCAGTTGAGAGCTTGATTGGCCCCTCATATTAATTTCTTTGAGGGTATCTACCCTACACTTCAAACTCTCATTTACGCATCAGCACAGAATAATAAGATAGTATCTTACTACTCTGTGCGCATCAGAACGCTGAGTTGGCGCCTAATTTCGTCACTCTCTCGCTCTCTGCACCTAGCACACCCATGAAGACATTCTCCTTGGCTGGATCATATTCTGTTCCAAAAATCCTCAAACATTTCACATTTCGCATATTTTTTGAGACTGTGATGCGTTGGAGAATTCCCCCTTCGTTTATCCCCCCCCCCCAATCAACAGCACTCTCGCTAATCTGTGCACGTTGTTTTGCTGCTCTAGTCTGGTTCATGATTCCGTTTAAGCAGAATTTAATTAACAATGAAATTTAATAAGATTAATAAATTTTTTCATTAATTGATAATACTGTACTAATTTAAAAGATTCGTAATACAGTGCTATCTAGTTTTGCGTTATACTTTACGCTATCAACTGCTGAATATATGTTACTCTATTCCGTATCGATCTAATATAAGCCTCAGGCTTCCTTGCAACATATAGATAATAATAATAATAATAATAATAATAATAATAATAATAATAATAATAATAATAATAATAATAATAATAATGGCTGCAAGTCACGAACGGAGGCTCTACGGACAAATAAGTTTCAAAACCACTATCGAAATTCAAAATAAACTAATTAGCTTGACTAGGACTCGAAGCTGCTTCTCGAAAACAAATTAATGTGACAATTAAGTCAATAAAACGGCTATATAGTTATCAAAAAACTTAGCGTTTGCAGTAGCTGCAAAGTTGTAATCACTATCCTCCACAAAAGATTGGAAAAGACCGAAGTTGGAATGTCATAAGTGACGACAGGGATTTTTATCCCTTTTTTCACAACGCTCCTGAGTTAGTCAGTCTCAGTCGAGAGTTAAATAGTTGTCTCTCGAAACTAGAGCAGCAAAAAACTATGCAACTTCGTTTATATTCTTTCATCCATTAGCAACAAACCTTCCGAACACAGCTTTTACAGACACAATACGCTAAGACCTCATAGTCTTATTTGTGTTGGTTCGGCGCATAATACACACACCTAACCTAACACATAGCTTCTATAATTTGGTCTTTAGTAATTCGGCAAATAAATTCCAGTTACATTCATAACAGACTTCAGTCCAAATGTATTCTTCTTGAGAAGGGGTTAATTGACGTGAAAGGAGATTAGTAATAACAGAATTGTAACTCAACATAAAACAATACAATCTTTATCCCGGGAGAGAGATTTTTCATCATAAGGAAACCTCTTCCCTAACCCACTACGAATTCAGTATAGATTAGCATTAGCATTAGTAGAGGCATTTGATGCAAGAAAGCAAGCTTATGCAGCATCAGCCAAAAAAAAAAAAAAAAAAAACCACTTCCACTTCACCCCTCTGTTTGTTCAAAATACCTGTCCAGCTGAGCCTTAAACTTATTTAGGCTATCAACTTCCACAACAAGGGATGGAAGTCTGTTCCACCAACCCACCACTCGCTGGCTAAAGGCAAATTTCCGCACGTCTATCCTACATCTGTCTTTCCTCAATTTGAATTTATGACCTCTCAGGTGATTATTCTGAGCGGGAGGAAGAATACCATTAGCATTGAGCATGCTCAAACCATTCAATGCTTTATACACCTCTATCAGATCACCTCGCTGGTGCCTAGTCTCCAGACACTGTAATTTGCAAAACTTAAGCCTTTCTTCGTAAGAGCACCCCTTTGTTCCATTCACTAATCTTGTTGCCCTTCTCTGTACTCGTTCCAGCAGCTCTACATCCTTCTGGAAATGAGGCCTCTAGACCTGTATACAGTACTCTAGGTGTGGCCTGACCATTGCCTTATACAAGGGAATAATCACCTCCTTGTCCCTGCTAGAAAAATTCCTATATATCATTGACAATACACCATGAGCTACTCTTGCAGCCCGTCTGCACTGCTCAGAGAACTTCATATCTGCCTGCACAACCACCCCCCAGGTCCCTTTCATTCTCTACCACTGTCAGTGTAGTACCACAGAGTTGATACGTTGCTCTGGGGTTGCTGTTTCCGATGTGTAGTACTTTACATTTGTCAATGTTAAACTTCATTTGCCACCTCTCAGCCATCTGCTCAACCTTTCCAGATCCTGTTGCAGCAGCATAGTGTCAGTAGTGTCCTTGACAACCCTGCCTACCTTTGTATCGTCTGCAAACTTCGACATTAAGCTTGATATACCATCATCAATATCATTTATGAATACAGAAAACAATAATGGACCCAACACTGAGCCCTGAGGGACTCCACTAATAACATTAGTCGACGATGAGCAGTGTCCATTGATTACCACTCTCTGTCTTCTCCCCCTCAGCCACCCCTTTATCCACAGCAGCAATTTGCCTCCAATGTCACACTGCTCCAATTTGTGCAGCAGTCTTCCATGTGCAACAGTATCAAAAGCCTTTCTAAGATTCAAGTATATAATATCAAAGTTATTCACTGCATCCAGTTCCTTTGTGACTGCATCATAGTATCCAATCAAATTGGTCAGGCAAGACTTCCCCTTAACAAAACTATGCTGTGTCCGAGCTATAACTGAAGTCTTGTCTAAATGATCCTGCAGTGCTTCTTTAACTAGTGCCTCCATTAATTTTCCTGGAACAGAAGTTAATCTCATAGGTTTATAATTGCTTGTGTCAGTCTTTGATCCATCCTCCTTTGTGAATTGGGGTCACATTTGCACATCTCCAGTCTGCGGGTACCTCCCCTGAGTGCAAGGAAGCTCTCATAATTATGGCTAAGGGTTTGCTTACTTCCTCTGCTGCCTCCTTTAATATAACTGGATAGATCCCATCCACCCCGGGTGCCTTTCTTGTGTTTATCTTCAACAGTTTCTCCTCCACTTTACTCTCAGTTATTACAAGATTCTCTAGCTTGCTGCTAGAGTTGCATACACCTCTGGCTTTCCCCTCGCTAAATAACTCCTCATGTGTGAATGTCGATGCAAAATACTCATTTAGTGTGTTAGCTACCTGAGCAGGATCATCAACAGTTGACCCATCGATATCAAGTGGACCAATCTGATTCATCCATATCAAGTGGATTGACCCATCGATATCAAGTGGACCAATCTGATTCATCGATATCAAGTGGACCAATCTGATTCATTATGGTTTACATAAATAAAGAACTCTTTGCTATTTTTCTTTGCATCCCTTGCCAAAGATTTCTCGTACTCTGCCTTCGCCTGCCTAACCTCCTTTGTAACTTGGTTACAGATCAACTTGTATCTATCATAGACTTCTGTGTCATGTGTTAATTTGTATGTGTCCCATGCATGTTTCTTCTCTGCCATATGCCTCATCAGTTCATCTGACATCCATTTAGGCCTAAACCTTGAACAATATTTCTTAGTTGGTATGTAAAGCCTAGTAGCTTCCAAGATAAGTTCTTTGAATGCTTCCCATTTTGCATTTTCTGTTGGTAACATCATCAGTTGGTCCCAGTGTATAGAATTTAAATACTGTCTCAGTCCATCGTAGTCGCCTTTACGAAAGCAATAACCTTTCCCTTTACCCTTAATGGTAGTTACCTCTTTTAGTAAATCCCACTTCAGCACACTGTGATCACTGCCACCTAGTGGTTCATTTATCTGCAGATTCTTAATGCATGAAGAATCACTACTGATAATCAGATCAAGAGTATTACCCCCTCTAGTTGCCTCCCGAACATGCTGATGTAGAAAACAATTATCCAATAAATCCACAAAAGCCTTGCTAGTGTGTGATTGACCAGCCCCCAAACTCCAGTCAATATCTGGGAAATTAAAATCTCCCATTATAAGACTCTCTGATTTACTGGCCCACTCTATTTCCCTGTACAGTTTCTTATTATACTCATCAGAGTCATTAAGCCTATAGCACACTCCTACTCTCAATTTTGATCTCCCAATGCTTATGTCACACCAAACTGACTCAACACTGCACTGTCCAGCGATGGCCACTGGCTTCACTTCCTTGGATTTTATGTATTTCTTAACTAATAGCATAACCTCTCCTCCCTTCCTATCCAGTCTATCGTTTCTGTAGACGTTGTACTCCCCAATTTCCAGTTCTGCATTCCTTATATCTGTGTGACACCAAGTCTCCCCAACAATATCTGCCTTTGATATTTTGAGCAATACCTCAAATTCATCAAATTTATTTACTAAACTCCTGGCATTGGTGTACACGCAAGTATACAGACTTGGCCTGTTATAGAATCATTTCCATAAAACCTATATATTATGGCTTTCCTCAACTATGGGTATATATTATACTCATAGATGAGGAAAGACAAATTAGACATAATAAACTCTCAAGTCATAAATAGGGAAGCAGGACTTGTGTCCCTATTTATGAATTGTGGAAGATATGCTTTTTTTTTCCCACAGTGGCCACAATATATACAGGGGGTCACATCTGCTGAGTATGGGCTTGGCCAACCCAGGGTCCTGAGCTGGATATCAGTATTCTCATTCTTGGTGATTGCCTTCTACTTTGACTCTCTCTCTCTCTCTCTCTCTCTCTCTCTCTCTCTCTCTCTCTCTCTCTCTCTCTCTCTCTCTCTCTCTCTCTCTCTCTCTCTCTCTCAGGGTAATGTGGGAATTTTTTTTTTTTTGGCTGGTGCAGCATAAGCCTCAGGCTTCCTTGCACCATATAGCTAATAATAATAATAATCTTGCGCAAAAGTCATATTAGCATTAGTATCAGCATTAGCATTAGTAGAGGGATTTGATGCAAGAAAGAAAGCTTATGCAGCATCAGCCAAAAAAAAAAAAAAAAAAAAAAAACCCACTTCCACTTCACCCCTCTGTTCGTTCCAAATACCTGTCCAGCTGAGCCTTAAACTTATTTAGGCTATCAACCTCCACCACAAGGGATGGAAGTCTGTTCCACCAACCAACCACCCGCTGGCTAAAGGCAAATTTCCTCACGTCTATCCTACATCTGTCTTTCCTCAATTTGAATTTATGCCCTTTCAGGTGATTTTTCTGAGCTAGAGGAAGAATCCCATCAGCATTGAGCATGCTTAAACCATTCAAGGCTTTATACACCTCCATCAGATCACCTCGCTGGTGCCTAGTCTCCAGACACTGTAATTTGCAAAACTTAAGCCTTTCTTCGTAAGAGCACCCCTTTGTTCCATTCACTAATCTTGTTGCCCTTCTCTGTACTCGTTCCAGCAGCTCTACATCCTTCTTGAAATGAGGCCTCCAGACCTGTATACAGTACTCTAGGTGTGGCCTGACCATTGCCTTATACAATGGAATAATCACCTCCTTATCCCTGCTGGAAAAATTCCTGTATATCATTGACAATACTCCATGAGCTACTCTTGCAGCCCGTCTGCACTGCTCAGAGAACTTCATATCTGCCTGCACAACCACCCCCAAGTCCCTTTCATTCTCTACCACTGTCAGTGTAGTACCACAGAAAAAAAATCCGTCGAGCCGGAGTCGAACCAGCGACCTATGGATATCCGCATTACACAAACTACAGTCCACCGTTCTGCCAACTGAACTATAAACGGATATATAACTATGAACTATAAACGGATATATACCACCATTCAGTAAAAATTTAATTTTTTTTTATCGAAACATATGGATAAAGAAGCATAAAATATTTTTCCTAGAAGGGACAATGACAAGGCACCCCCTATAATACTGCAACTGCATATAGGTATAAACATGTATACTAATAAAAACATGGCATCTGCATGATGCCATTTTTCTTTATTAGTCACCTGTATGGTGACCTAAGTAGTGTGTGTGTGTGTGTGTGCCGTAGGATGGAAGCCTCCTCAACGATTCATGTTGAGCAAATGGACCATAACAAACCCCAGGGGCTCACACCTGGTGAGTATGAGCTTGGCACACCCAGGGTCCGAGCTGGATATCAACAGTTTTCTCTCTCTCTCTCTCTCTCTCTCTCTCTCTCTCTCTCTCTCTCTCTCTCTCTCTCTCTCTCTCTCTCTCTCTCTCTCAGGGTAACTCGGGAATTTTTTTTTGGCTGGTGCAGAATAAGCCCCAGGCTTCCTTGCACCATATGGTTAATAATAATAATAATAATAATAATAATTTGCGACGCCGGTCCAGTGTGGTTTAGCAAATCGACCGTATTTGGTAGTCAGGGGCTTTCTACCCCGTTCTATTCAAAGAGCGTGTTTATTGATATGCCTGACCACTTGGCTACGGAAGCCTGTATTCAGCTAAAGAGTAATCAATTATTGGAATAAGCTTCCATCTCGTGTTGTTTGGGTAGTTTGAATAAATTTAAGGAAGGTTTGAAGAAAATATTTGGAAGGAAGATAAAGGGTTTTTTTTGGCTTTTGCTGTATAAATCATGTTTGCACTACTAATGCTAATAATACAGTGGTCCCTCATATTCTTAATCACTTTTTCACGAAAACAAAGCAAACAAGTTAATTTTTGAGACAATTTTGCCTGATTTTTGTCACCGTAATTTTCAATTAGTTTAATTGTTGAAGTTTACCATTCTTTTACGGTAGATGGCGAAGGAGAACACGTGTTCTTACAATGTTTTTGAGTGTTTTGTAAGGGTTGTTATGTGGTATTTAGCATTCAAAATAAATAATGGCCTATTATTTATGCTTAGTGCATAGAATACCCGAAATTAATAATCCATTTGAGCTTTTCTGGTAGGCAGTTTATGTTTTTAATTTTGTGGAGTAACTGACTCAAACTTAATTAAAGTTAATCTGCAGACGTGAGAATTAACCCCGGATATTAGTGATGGCACGAAAGCCCAAGAAGAAAGTAAGGAATTTTTAATTGATGTTATATGAAATGGTTTATGAACTTTCTATATTCAACGAACTGAGTAGGCTACTCCGGTCTTGGATTACCTTTTTTTATAAAAAGTATAATACACGTGAACACAGAGAGTACTTGCAGAATAGTGGTTCGCCAGCTGTTATGCAAAGTAACATTAAATCTCTGGGCCCAATAGGGACACCTGGCATTGTTTGTATAAATTATGCAGCTGTTTTTGCTATATAGGTAGAATTGTATTCTGTGATCTTTAGTATTTTCACATAGCAAAAAAAAAAAAAAAAAAAAGTTTCAACTGTTTCATTTGAATTTCAGTTTCTTTGGGCAGATGAACATAATCTTTGCAATGAATCTGTATGAAGTAAATTTTTTAAAAATATCTCTCAATTGTTTGGATCTCTCTCTCTCTCTCTCTCTCTCTCTATATATATATATATATATATATATATAAAGTACCAAGTTTCTATATTTTTAACTATATAACCTAATATTAGTGGGCGACCATGGCCTAAAAAGAGAACCAAAAATCCACCATAACAAGCAAAGTCATACTTAATTTAAAATTAACATAATAACAGATCAAGAGTATCATGATGCCCTTGATGTAAGCTTTATGCAGTAACGGCATCATGATACTCTTGATCTGTTATTATGTTAATTTTAAATTAAGTATGACTTTGCTTGTTATGGTGGATTTTTGGTTCCCTTTTTAGGCCATGGTCGTGCACTAATATTAGGGTATATAGTTAAAAATAAAAATACAGAAACTTGGTACTTATATTTGCAGGCGTATGTAATGTTTAATCTAACCTGATGGCATTAATTCATCCTGACATTTTTACTTTCAGTCATTTTTTCTTTTCAGTAGTTTTTACATATAATTCAGGTATTGCAATTTATTTGTACTATTTATATATATATATATATATGTATAACATCAGAAATCAAGACACGATGTTTCTGCTATTTCTTGTGATCCCAGCGGTTGACATGGATAAATATGTTGGGGTTGCAAGTTGTACAGCAATATCCCTTCATGATTAATTTCCTCTTTTTTTTTTCTTTTTCCTAAAATTTTTTTTTTTTAACTGGTTTTGCTCTTTATCTCGTACCCCTTCCTTTTTTTATTCCCCTCTCTCTTTTATTTTTATTATATATAAAAATGATATAATATTTATATTATGCATAGTAAAATTTAAATTATAAGTTGTAGATAATTATACTGAATAAAGTTCCAGTTTATTATATTTTAGGTTAGTATTTCTTTCTACACTGTTTCTATGTCAGCCTAGTTGGCATGATACACTGTCGGCTACTCATTTGGAGAGGTCTGGGTTTGATTGAAGCAATTAATAGTCCTCTTCATTTGAAGCAGTAGTTAGTGAAGCTTAGGGGAGGGTGTAGGTTTTTTCTCGTAAGCTGTTCCAGGTTTTGCAGCCCTTGCAACGTGAAAATTGGCCCAACGTGCACTTCTACACTTACAGTTATGAATGGGGGTTGTTAATGTCACTATTTTTTTATATATTAATTATGAACTATCCACTTCAATGAGAACTTTTCTGCAGCAAACTTTCCTCAAGTACCCAATATTTTAACTGAAAATATTCAGTATGCCCAACTACTTTGAAGTAATTTATGCAAATACAGAATTTGCAAATAAATGAAACTGGAGCTGTGGATATGTACAGCCAGACAGGAGTCTGGTTTTTCTGAGGTCACTTAGCAGCCCTAGGGCCTAAGAATTTAACTTTGGGTCTCTTCCTTAAAATTAAACAGTTTGCCTAGATCTATAACAAATCAACTAAAGTTTCCAACAGTTTTTGACACAAGGGTACATTAAATCGAAAATAGCCAATAGCCAATTAGCATTAGCAGGGCATATGCTGCAAGAAAGCAAGCTTATATAGCATCAGGCCAAAAAAAAAAAAAAAAAAAAAGCTCTTCCCATTTCACCCATCCATTCACTCCAAATGTTTGTCTAGTTCTGCCTTGAACTTATTTAAGTTTCTGAGTGGCTTGCTCAATCCAAGGCTTTATACACCTCAGTTAGATCACCTTGCAGGTGCCTAGTCTCCAGAAGCTGCAATTTGCAGAACTTAAGCCTTTCTTGGTAACACTAACCCCTTGTTCCACTCACCAATCTCATTGCCCTTCTCTGTACTCATTCCAGCAGCTCTACATCTTTCTTAAAATGAGGCCTCCAGACCTGTATACAGTACTCAAGGTGTGGCCTGACCATTGCCTTATACAAGGGAACAATCACTACCTTATCACTGCTAGCAAAATTCCTGTATATCATTGACAAGACACCATGAGCTGCTCTTGCAGCCTTTTTTCACTGCTCAGAAAACTTCATATCTGACTGCAAATTACTTCAGGTCCTTTTCATTCTCCACTACCCTGAGTGCAGTACCACGCAGTTGATAGGGTACTCTGGGGTTACTGCTACCCATATGCAGTACATTATATTTGTCAATGTTAAACTTCAATTGCCACCTCTCAACCCATCTGCTCAACTTTTCCAGATCCTGTTGCAGTAGCGTACTATATTTACTGTCATTAACAACCTTGCCAACCTTCGTATCATCTGAAAACTTAGACATTGACCCTAATATATACCTTCATCAATATCATTGATAAATACCAAAAACAACAATCAGCCCAACATCGAACCCTGGGGGACTCCACTAATAACATTAGTCCATTAGTCAATAACATTAGTGTATGAAGAGTCCATAACATTAGTCCATTGATAACCACTCTCTCTCTTCTCCCACTCAACCTTCCTTTTATCCGTTATAGCAACTTGCCCTTAATGCCATACTCCTCCAATTTGTACAGTAGTCTTCCATGTGCATCCAATTCCATTGTGACCACATCATAGTATCCAATCAAATTTGACTTCCCCTTAACAAACTCATGCTTTGTGTGAACTATAACTGCAGTCTTGTCTAGATGATCCTGCAATGCTTCCTTAACCAGTGCCTCCATTAATTTTCCTGGAATAAGAGTCAAACAAGCAGGTCTGAATTACTCGTCACCCTTTAATCCCCCTTTGTGAATTGGGGTCACATTTGCACATCTTCAGCATGGGGACCTCCCCTGAGTCCAAGAAACTTTCATAATTATGGCTAAGGGCGTGCTTACTTCCTTTGCCCTCCTTTAATATAACTGGATAGATCCTATCCACCCCAGGTGCCTTCCTTATGTTTAACTTCAACAATTTCTCTTCCACTTTGCTCTGTTATTACATCATGTAGCTCCCTGTTAGAGTTTGATAAAATTCTGGCATTCCGCTCCTTGAATAACTCCTTATGTGTGAATGTAGATGCAATATACTCATTTAGTTTATCAACTACCTGAGAATGATCATCAATAGTCAAACCATCTGTGTTAAGTGGACCAATCTGATTCATCCCTTTCCTTCTAGAGTTTACATAAGCAAAGAACTCTTTGCATCCTTTGCCAAAGATGTCTCGTAATCTGCCTTCGCCTGCCTAACTTCCTCTTTTGTGACTTGATTACAGACTAGTTTATATCTACCATAGGCTTCTGTGTCACCTGATAATTTATATGCATCCCATGCATTTTTCTTCTCTGCCATGAGCCACATTAATTCATCTGATATCCATTTAGCACAAACACTATTTATATGGAGAAATTGTGCAAAAATTTTGCACAATCTTTCCATGGTCGAATTGATTGACAAGGTTCTCATCATATACTCCCTCCTATCGTGTCTAGGCAGAATTGCAGAAACTTTCAAATTTAACCCTAATTTGTGACTTTTTTTTTCAACATTGACCTGTACTTGTTAAAGAAATCCACAGATCTCCTACTCTTAATGTCATTAGTGCTGACGTGTACAATGATATCACCCTTTGTGCACTTAAAAGATGATATCTGCTGTACGATGTCATCACCCTTTGCCCCTCACCTATTATTTTTGTACAATATATTTCCCAACTCCCTGACAATAGAGTCACCGACAATAACTGGCTCCTGTGGGACCAGCGCATTCTCCCCTGAAGGTTGCCAGATAATCAGGTGCAAGCTCCAGCGTTGATGTGGGCAGCTGAGAGCTTGATTGCGCCCCCAATGTAAGTCCTTCAAGGGCATCTGTCCACTGTTGTCAAAAATTTGACAACAGTTTCATCAACATCACTGTTGACCTTATACTTGTGGGTTTTTTTGCACTCCTTGCTGTTTATGTTAGACATATCAGTGCTTAATATTGGGTATTTATAAGAGGGATTTAGCATGGAACCAGTGAAAATCCATTGCATAATTTGAATGTTATTAAAACAAGTTTCACTGTGTAATGCTCTTGTCCAAAAAGTTATGCACTAACCTATGACAGTTTTCATTATTGGACAGTGGCCTGGAACCTAACATGTTTGGGGGGGAAGAGGTTGCCCCTGTAATAGGTCGATTGATTTTAAGTTAAA